>NW_028142450.1:0-65310 GCF_055691185.1 Crinia signifera
TAAATTCGTTAGGCCCCGCCCCTTTAAGTCCAGAAGCCCAGAATACCATTCAGAGTATAAACCATGACATGACTGAGGGTTGATATACTTTTGGCCACGCCCCTTTTTCCTATAAGCCCCTAAACCCATTGAAATAGCATTAAGGGTTTAAATTCGTTAGGCCCCGCCCCTTTGGGTCAAGAAGCCCAGAATACCATTCAGAGTATAGACCATGACATGGCTGAGGGTTGAGATACTTTTGGCCACGCCCCTTTTGCCTAGAAGCCCCTAAACCCATTGAAATAGCATTAAGGGTTTAAATTCGTTAGGCCCCGCCCCTTTAAGTCCAGAAGCCCAGAATACCATTCAGAGTATAGACCATGACATGGCTGAGGGTTGAGATACTTTTGACCACGCCCCTTTTGCCTAGAAGCCCCTAAACCCATTGAAATAGCATTGGGGGTTTAAATTCGTTAGGCCCCGCCCCTTTGGGTCCAGAAGCCCATAATACCATTCAGAGTATAGACCATGACATGGCTGAGGGTTGAGATACTTTTGACCACGCCCCTTTTGCCTAGAAGCCCCTAAACCCATTGAAACAGCATTGGGGGTTTAAATTCGTTAGTCCCCGCCCCTTTGGGTCCAGAAGCCCAGAATACCATTCAGAGTATAGACCATGACATGGCTGAGGGTTGAGATACTTTTTACCACGCCCCTTTTGCCTAGAAGCCCCTAAACCCATTGAAATAGCATTAAGGGTTTAAATTCGTTAGGCCCCGCCCCTTTGGGTCCAGAAGCCCAGAATACCATTCAGAGTATAGACCATGACATGGCTGAGGGTTGAGATACTTTTGGCCACGCCCCTTTTGCCTAGAAGCCACTAAACCCATTGAAATAGCATTAAGGGTTTAAATTCGTTAGGCCCCGCCCCTTTGGGTCCAGAAGCCCATAATATAATTCAGAGTATAGACCATGACATGGCTGAGGGTTGAGATACTTTTGGCCACGCCCCTTTTGCCTAGAAGCCCCTAAACCCATTGAAATAGCATTAAGGGTTTAAATTCGTTAGGCCCCGCCCCTTTGGGTCCAGAAGCCCATAATACCATTCAGAGTATAGACCATGACATGGCTGAGGGTTGAGATACTTTTGGCCACGCCCCTTTTGCCTAGAAGCCCCTAAACCCATTGAAATAGCATTGGGGGTTTAAATTCGTTAGGCCCCGCCCCTTTGGGTCCAGAAGCCCAGAATACCATTTACAGTATAGACCATGACATGGCTGAGGGTTGAGATACTTTTGGCCACACCCCTTTTGCCTAGAAGCCCCTAAACTCATTGAAATAGCATTAAGGGTTTAAATTCGTTAGGCCCTGCCCCTTTAAGTCCAGAAGCCCAGAATACCATTCAGAGTATAGACCATGACATGACTGAGGGTTGATATACTTTTGGCCACGCCCCTTTTTCCTATAAGCCCCTAAACCCATTGAAATAGCATTAAGGGTTTAAATTCGTTAGGCCCCGCCCCTTTGGGTCAAGAAGCCCAGAATACCATTCAGAGTATAGACCATGACATGGCTGAGGGTTGAGATACTTTTGGCCATGCCCCTTTTGCCTAGAAGCCCCTAAACCCATTGAAATAGCATTAAGGGTTTAAATTCGTTAGGCCCCGCCCCTTTAAGTCCAGAAGCCCAGAATACCATTCAGAGTATAGACCATGACATGGCTGAGGGTTGAGATACTTTTGGCCACGCCCCTTTTTCCTAGAAGCCCCTAAACCCATTGAAATAGCATTAAGGGTTTAAATTCGTTAGGCCCCGCCCCTTTGGGTCCAGAAGCCCAGAATACCATTTACAGTATAGACCATGACATGGCTGAGGGTTGAGATACTTTTGGCCACGCCCCTTTTGCCTAGAAGCCCCTAAACCCATTGAAATAGCATTAAGGGTTTAAATTCGTTAGGCCCCGCCCCTTTGGGTCCAGAAGCCCAGAATACCATTCAGAGTATAGACCATGACATGGCTGAGGGTTGAGATACTTTTGGCCACGCCCCTTTTTCCTATAAGCCCCTAAACCCATTGAAATAGCATTAAGGGTTTAAATTCGTTAGGCCCCGCCCCTTTGGGTCAAGAAGCCCAGAATACCATTCAGAGTATAGACCATGACATGGCTGAGGGTTGAGATACTTTTGGCCACGCCCCTTTTGCCTAGAAGCCCCTAAACCCATTGAAATAGCATTAAGGGTTTAAATTCGTTAGGCCCCGCCCCTTTGGGTCCAGAAGCCCAGAATACAATTCAGAGTATAGACCATGACATGGCTGAGGGTTGAGATACTTTTAGCCACGCCCCTTTTGAATAGAAGCCCCTAAACTCATTGAAATATCATTAAGGGTTTAAATTCGTTAGGCCCCGCCCCTTTAAGTCCAGAAGCCCAGAATACCATTCAGAGTATAGACCATGACATGACTGAGGGTTGATATACTTTTGGCCATGCCCCTTTTTCCTATAAGCCCCTAAACCCATTGAAATAGCATTAAGGGTTTAAATTCGTTAGGCCCCGCCCCTTTGGGTCAAGAAGCCCAGAATACCATTCAGAGTATAGACAATGACATGGCTGAGGGTTGAGATACTTTTGGTCACGCCCCTTTTGCCTAGAAGCCCCTAAACCCATTGAAATAGCATTAAGGGTTTAAATTCGTTAGGCCCCGCCCCTTTAAGTCCAGAAGCCCAGAATACCATTCAGAGTATAGACCATGACATGGCTGAGGGTTGAGATACTTTTGGCCACGCCCCTTTTGCCTAGAAGCCCCTAAACCCATTGAAATAGCATTAAGGGTTTAAATTTGTTAGGCCCCGCCCCTTTGGGTCTAGAAGCCCATAATACCATTCAGAGTATAGACCATGACATGGCTGAGGGTTGAGATACTTTTGACCACGCCCCTTTTGCCTAGAAGCCCCTTAACCCATTGAAATAGCATTGGGGGTTTAAATTCGTTAGGCCCCGCCCCTTTGGGTCCAGAAGCCCATAATACCATTCAGAGTATAGACCATGACATGGCTGAGGGTTGAGATACTTTTGACCACGCACCTTTTGCCTAGAAGCCCCTAAACCCATTGAAATAGCATTGGGGGTTTAAATTCGTTAGGCCCCGCCCCTTTGGGTCCAGAAGCCCAGAATACCATTCAGAGTATAGACCATGACATGGTTGAGGGTTGAGATACTTTTGGCCACGCCCCTTTTGCCTAGAAGCCCCTAAACCCATTGAAATAGCATTAAGGGTTTAAATTCGTTAGGCCCCGCCCCTTTGGGTCCAGAAGCCCAGAATACCATTCAGAGTATAGACCATGACATGGCTGAGGGTTGAGATACTTTTGGCCACGCCCCTTTTGCCTAGAAGCCCCTAAACCCATTGAAATAGCATTAAGGGTTTAAATTCGTTAGGCCCCTCCCCTTTGGGCCCAGAAGCCCAGAATACCATTCAGAATATAGACCATGACATGGCTGAGGGTTGAGATACTTTTGGCCACGCCCCTTTTGCCTAGAAGCCCCTAAACCCATTGAAATAGCATTACGGGTTTAAATTCGTTAGGCCCCGCCCCTTTGGGTCCAGAAGCCCATAATACCATTCAGAGTATAGACCATGACATGGCTGAGGGTTGAGATACTTTTGGCCACGCCCCTTTTCCCTAGAAGCCCCTAAACCCATTGAAATAGCATTAAGGGTTTAAATTTGTTAGGCCCCTCCCCTTTGGGTCCAGAAGCCCATAATACCATTCAGAGTATAGACCATGACATGGCTGAGGGTTGAGATACTTTTGACCACGCCCCTTTTGCCTAGAAGCCCCTAAACCCATTGAAATAGCATTGGGGGTTTAAATTCGTTAGGCCCCGCCCCTTTGGGTCCAGAAGCCCAGAATACCATTCAGAGTATAGACCATGACATGGTTGAGATAATTTTGGCCACGCCCCTTTTGCCTAGAAGCCCCTAAACCCATTGAAATAGCATTAAGGGTTTAAATTCGTTAGGCCCCGCCCCAGTGGGTCCAGAAGCCCAGAATACCATTCAGAGTATAGACCATGACATGGCTGAGGGTTGAGATACTTTTGGCCACGCCCCTTTTGCCTAGAAGCCCCTAAACCCATTGAAATAGCATTAAGGGTTTAAATTCGTTAGGCCCCGCCCCTTTGGGTCCAGAAGCCCAGAATACAATTCAGAGTATAGACCATGACATGGCTGAGGGTTGAGATACTTTTAGCCACGCCCCTTTTGAATAGAAGCCCCTAAACTCATTGAAATATCATTAAGGGTTTAAATTCGTTAGGCCCCGCCCCTTTAAGTCCAGAAGCCCAGAATACCATTCAGAGTATAGACCATGACATGACTGAGGGTTGATATACTTTTGGCCATGCCCCTTTTTCCTATAAGCCCCTAAACCCATTGAAATAGCATTAAGGGTTTAAATTCGTTAGGCCCCGCCCCTTTGGGTCAAGAAGCCTAGAATACAATTCAGAGTATAGACAATAACATGGCTGATGGTTGAGATACTTTTGGCCACGCCCCTTTTGCCTAGAAGCCCCTAAACCCATTGAAATAGCATTAAGGGTTTAAATTCGTTAGGCCCCGCCCCTTTAAGTCCAGAAGCCCAGAATACCATTCAGAGTATAGACCATGACATGGCTGAGGGTTGAGATACTTTTGGCCACGCCCCTTTTTCCTAGAAGCCCCTAAACCCATTGAAATAGCATTAAGGGTTTAAATTCGTTAGGCCCCGCCCCTTTGGGTCCAGAAGCCCATAATACCATTCAGAGTATAGACCATGACATGGCTGAGGGTTGAGATACTTTTGACCACGCCCCTTTTGCCTAGAAGCCCCTAAACCCATTGAAATAGCATTGGGGGTTTAAATTCGTTAGGCCCCGCCCCTTTGGGTCCAGAAGCCCAGAATACCATTCAGAGTATAGACCATGACATGGCTGAGGGTTGAGATACTTTTGACCACGCCCCTTTTGCCTAGAAGCCCCTAAACCCATTGAAATAGCATTAAGGGTTTAAATTCGTTAGGCCCCGCCCCTTTGGGTCCAGAAGCCCAGAATACCATTCATAGTATAGACCATGACATGGCTGAGGGTTGAGATACTTTTGGCCACGCCCCTTTTGCCTAGAAGCCACTAAACCCATTGAAATAGCATTAAGGGTTTAAATTCGTTAGGCCCCGCCCCTTTGGGTCCAGAAGCCCATAATATCATTCAGAGTATAGACCATGACATGGCTGAGGGTTGAGATACTTTTGGCCACGCCCCTTTTGCCTAGAAGCCCCTAAACCCATTGAAATAGCATTAAGGGTTTAAATTCGTTAGGCCCCGCCCCTTTGGGTCCATAAGCCCATAATACCATTCAGAGTATAGACCATGACATGGCTGAGGGTTGAGATACTTTTGACCACGCCCCTTTTGCCTAGAAGCACCTAAACCCATTGAAATAGCATTGGGGGTTTAAATTCGTTAGGCCCCGCCCCTTTGGGTCCAGAAACCCAGAATACCATTCAGAGTATAGACCATGACATGGCTGAGGGTTGAGATACTTTTAGCCACGCACCTTTTGAATAGAAGCCCCTAAACTCATTGAAATATCATTAAGGGTTTAAATTCGTTAGGCCCCGCCCCTTTAAGTCCAGAAGCCCAGAATACCATTCAGAGTATAAACCATGACATGACTGAGGGTTGATATACTTTTGGCCACGCCCCTTTTTCCTATAAGCCCCTAAACCCATTGAAATAGCATTAAGGGTTTAAATTCGTTAGGCCCCGCCCCTTTGGGTCAAGAAGCCCAGAATACCATTCAGAGTATAGACCATGACATGGCTGAGGGTTGAGATACTTTTGGCCACGCCCCTTTTGCCTAGAAGCCCCTAAACCCATTGAAATAGCATTAAGGGTTTAAATTCGTTAGGCCCCGCCCCTTTAAGTCCAGAAGCCCAGAATACCATTCAGAGTATAGACCATGACATGGCTGAGGGTTGAGATACTTTTGACCACGCCCCTTTTGCCTAGAAGCCCCTAAACCCATTGAAATAGCATTGGGGGTTTAAATTCGTTAGGCCCCGCCCCTTTGGGTCCAGAAGCCCATAATACCATTCAGAGTATAGACCATGACATGGCTGAGGGTTGAGATACTTTTGACCACGCCCCTTTTGCCTAGAAGCCCCTAAACCCATTGAAACAGCATTGGGGGTTTAAATTCGTTAGTCCCCGCCCCTTTGGGTCCAGAAGCCCAGAATACCATTCAGAGTATAGACCATGACATGGCTGAGGGTTGAGATACTTTTTACCACGCCCCTTTTGCCTAGAAGCCCCTAAACCCATTGAAATAGCATTAAGGGTTTAAATTCGTTAGGCCCCGCCCCTTTGGGTCCAGAAGCCCAGAATACCATTCAGAGTATAGACCATGACATGGCTGAGGGTTGAGATACTTTTGGCCACGCCCCTTTTGCCTAGAAGCCACTAAACCCATTGAAATAGCATTAAGGGTTTAAATTCGTTAGGCCCCGCCCCTTTGGGTCCAGAAGCCCATAATATAATTCAGAGTATAGATCATGACATGGCTGAGGGTTGAGATACTTTTGGCCACGCCCCTTTTGCCTAGAAGCCCCTAAACCCATTGAAATAGCATTAAGGGTTTAAATTCGTTAGGCCCCGCCCCTTTGGGTCCATAAGCCCATAATACCATTCAGAGTATAGACCATGACATGGCTGAGGGTTGAGATACTTTTGACCACGCCCCTTTTGCCTAGAAGCACCTAAACCCATTGAAATAGCATTGGGGGTTTAAATTCGTTAGGCCCCGCCCCTTTGGGTCCAGAAGCCCAGAATACCATTCAGAGTATAGACCATGACATGGCTGAGGGTTGAGATACTTTTAGCCACGCCCCTTTTGAATAGAAGCCCCTAAACTCATTGAAATATCATTAAGGGTTTAAATTCGTTAGGCCCCGCCCCTTTAAGTCCAGAAGCCCAGAATACCATTCAGAGTATAAACCATGACATGACTGAGGGTTGATATACTTTTGGCCACGCCCCTTTTTCCTATAAGCCCCTAAACCCATTGAAATAGCATTAAGGGTTTAAATTCGTTAGGCCCCGCCCCTTTGGGTCAAGAAGCCCAGAATACCATTCAGAGTATAGACCATGACATGGCTGAGGGTTGAGATACTTTTGGCCACGCCCCTTTTGCCTAGAAGCCCCTAAACCCATTGAAATAGCATTAAGGGTTTAAATTCGTTAGGCCCCGCCCCTTTAAGTCCAGAAGCCCAGAATACCATTCAGAGTATAGACCATGACATGGCTGAGGGTTGAGATACTTTTGACCACGCCCCTTTTGCCTAGAAGCCCCTAAACCCATTGAAATAGCATTGGGGGTTTAAATTCGTTAGGCCCCGCCCCTTTGGGTCCAGAAGCCCATAATACCATTCAGAGTATAGACCATGACATGGCTGAGGGTTGAGATACTTTTTACCACGCCCCTTTTGCCTAGAAGCCCCTAAACCCATTGAAATAGCATTAAGGGTTTAAATTCGTTAGGCCCCGCCCCTTTGGGTCCAGAAGCCCAGAATACCATTCAGAGTATAGACCATGACATGGCTGAGGGTTGAGATACTTTTGGCCACGCCCCTTTTGCCTAGAAGCCACTAAACCCATTGAAATAGCATTAAGGGTTTAAATTCGTTAGGCCCCGCCCCTTTGGGTCCAGAAGCCCATAATATAATTCAGAGTATAGACCATGACATGGCTGAGGGTTGAGATACTTTTGGCCACGCCCCTTTTGCCTAGAAGCCCCTAAACCCATTGAAATAGCATTAAGGGTTTAAATTCGTTAGGCCCCGCCCCTTTGGGTCCAGAAGCCCATAATACCATTCAGAGTATAGACCATGACATGGCTGAGGGTTGAGATACTTTTGGCCACGCCCCTTTTGCCTAGAAGCCCCTAAACCCATTGAAATAGCATTGGGGGTTTAAATTCGTTAGGCCCCGCCCCTTTGGGTCCAGAAGCCCAGAATACCATTTACAGTATAGACCATGACATGGCTGAGGGTTGAGATACTTTTGGCCACACCCCTTTTGCCTAGAAGCCCCTAAACTCATTGAAATAGCATTAAGGGTTTAAATTCGTTAGGCCCTGCCCCTTTAAGTCCAGAAGCCCAGAATACCATTCAGAGTATAGACCATGACATGACTGAGGGTTGATATACTTTTGGCCACGCCCCTTTTTCCTATAAGCCCCTAAACCCATTGAAATAGCATTAAGGGTTTAAATTCGTTAGGCCCCGCCCCTTTGGGTCAAGAAGCCCAGAATACCATTCAGAGTATAGACCATGACATGGCTGAGGGTTGAGATACTTTTGGCCACGCCCCTTTTGCCTAGAAGCCCCTAAACCCATTGAAATAGCATTAAGGGTTTAAATTCGTTAGGCCCCGCCCCTTTAAGTCCAGAAGCCCAGAATACCATTCAGAGTATAGACCATGACATGGCTGAGGGTTGAGATACTTTTGGCCACGCCCCTTTTTCCTAGAAGCCCCTAAACCCATTGAAATAGCATTAAGGGTTTAAATTCGTTAGGCCCCGCCCCTTTGGGTCCAGAAGCCCAGAATACCATTTACAGTATAGACCATGACATGGCTGAGGGTTGAGATACTTTTGGCCACGCCCCTTTTGCCTAGAAGCCCCTAAACCCATTGAAATAGCATTAAGGGTTTAAATTCGTTAGGCCCCGCCCCTTTGGGTCCAGAAGCCCAGAATACCATTCAGAGTATAGACCATGACATGGCTGAGGGTTGAGATACTTTTGGCCACGCCCCTTTTTCCTATAAGCCCCTAAACCCATTGAAATAGCATTAAGGGTTTAAATTCGTTAGGCCCCGCCCCTTTGGGTCAAGAAGCCCAGAATACCATTCAGAGTATAGACCATGACATGGCTGAGGGTTGAGATACTTTTGGCCACGCCCCTTTTGCCTAGAAGCCCCTAAACCCATTGAAATAGCATTAAGGGTTTAAATTCGTTAGGCCCCGCCCCTTTGGGTCCAGAAGCCCAGAATACAATTCAGAGTATAGACCATGACATGGCTGAGGGTTGAGATACTTTTAGCCACGCCCCTTTTGAATAGAAGCCCCTAAACTCATTGAAATATCATTAAGGGTTTAAATTCGTTAGGCCCCGCCCCTTTAAGTCCAGAAGCCCAGAATACCATTCAGAGTATAGACCATGACATGACTGAGGGTTGATATACTTTTGGCCATGCCCCTTTTTCCTATAAGCCCCTAAACCCATTGAAATAGCATTAAGGGTTTAAATTCGTTAGGCCCCGCCCCTTTGGGTCAAGAAGCCCAGAATACCATTCAGAGTATAGACAATGACATGGCTGAGGGTTGAGATACTTTTGGTCACGCCCCTTTTGCCTAGAAGCCCCTAAACCCATTGAAATAGCATTAAGGGTTTAAATTCGTTAGGCCCCGCCCCTTTAAGTCCAGAAGCCCAGAATACCATTCAGAGTATAGACCATGACATGGCTGAGGGTTGAGATACTTTTGGCCACGCCCCTTTTGCCTAGAAGCCCCTAAACCCATTGAAATAGCATTAAGGGTTTAAATTTGTTAGGCCCCGCCCCTTTGGGTCCAGAAGCCCATAATACCATTCAGAGTATAGACCATGACATGGCTGAGGGTTGAGATACTTTTGACCACGCCCCTTTTGCCTAGAAGCCCCTAAACCCATTGAAATAGCATTGGGGGTTTAAATTCGTTAGGCCCCGCCCCTTTGGGTCCAGAAGCCCAGAATACCATTCAGAGTATAGACCATGACATGGTTGAGATACTTTTGGCCACGCCCCTTTTGCCTAGAAGCCCCTAAACCCATTGAAATAGCATTAAGGGTTTAAATTCGTTAGGCCCCGCCCCAGTGGGTCCAGAAGCCCAGAATACCATTCAGAGTATAGACCATGACATGGCTGAGGGTTGAGATACTTTTGGCCACGCCCCTTTTGCCTAGAAGCCCCTAAACCCATTGAAATAGCATTAAGGGTTTAAATTCGTTAGGCCCCGCCCCTTTGGGTCCAGAAGCCCAGAATACAATTCAGAGTATAGACCATGACATGGCTGAGGGTTGAGATACTTTTAGCCACGCCCCTTTTGAATAGAAGCCCCTAAACTCATTGAAATATCATTAAGGGTTTAAATTCGTTAGGCCCCGCCCCTTTAAGTCCAGAAGCCCAGAATACCATTCAGAGTATAGACCATGACATGACTGAGGGTTGATATACTTTTGGCCATGCCCCTTTTTCCTATAAGCCCCTAAACCCATTGAAATAGCATTAAGGGTTTAAATTCGTTAGGCCCCGCCCCTTTGGGTCAAGAAGCCCAGAATACCATTCAGAGTATAGACAATGACATGGCTGAGGGTTGAGATACTTTTGGCCACGCCCCTTTTGCCTAGAAGCCCCTAAACCCATTGAAATAGCATTAAGGGTTTAAATTCGTTAGGCCCCGCCCCTTTAAGTCCAGAAGCCCAGAATACCATTCAGAGTATAGACCATGACATGGCTGAGGGTTGAGATAATTTTGGCCACGCCCCTTTTTCCTAGAAGCCCCTAAACCCATTGAAATAGCATTAAGGGTTTAAATTCGTTAGGCCCCGCCCCTTTGGGTCCAGAAGCCCATAATACCATTCAGAGTATAGACCATGACATGGCTGAGGGTTGAGATACTTTTGACCACGCCCCTTTTGCCTAGAAGCCCCTAAACCCATTGAAATAGCATTGGGGGTTTAAATTCGTTAGGCCCCGCCCCTTTGGGTCCAGAAGCCCAGAATACCATTCAGAGTATAGACCATGACATGGCTGAGGGTTGAGATACTTTTGACCACGCCCCTTTTGCCTAGAAGCCCCTAAACCCATTGAAATAGCATTAAGGGTTTAAATTCGTTAGGCCCCGCCCCTTTGGGTCCAGAAGCCCAGAATACCATTCAGAGTATAGACCATGACATGGCTGAGGGTTGAGATACTTTTGGCCACGCCCCTTTTGCCTAGAAGCCCCTAAACCCATTGAAATAGCATTAAGGGTTTAAATTCGTTAGGCCCCGCCCCTTTAAGTCCAGAAGCCCAGAATACCATTCAGAGTATAGACCATGACATGGCTGAGGGTTGAGATACTTTTGGCCACGCCCCTTTTTCCTAGAAGCCCCTAAACCCATTGAAATAGCATTAAGGGTTTAAATTCGTTAGGCCCCGCCCCTTTGGGTCCAGAAGCCCATAATACCATTCAGAGTATAGACCATGACATGACTGAGGGTTGATATACTTTTGGCCACGCCCCTTTTTCCTATAAGCCCCTAAACCCATTGAAATAGCATTAAGGGTTTAAATTCGTTAGGCCCCGCCCCTTTGGGTCAAGAAGCCCAGAATACCATTCAGAGTATAGACCATGACATGGCTGAGGGTTGAGATACTTTTGGCCACGCCCCTTTTGCCTAGAAGCCCCTAAACCCATTGAAATAGCATTAAGGGTTTAAATTCGTTAGGCCCCGCCCCTTTAAGTCCAGAAGCCCAGAATACCATTCAGAGTATAGACCATGACATGGCTGAGGGTTGAGATACTTTTGGCCACGCCCCTTTTTCCTAGAAGCCCCTAAACCCATTGAAATAGCATTAAGGGTTTAAATTCGTTAGGCCCCGCCCCTTTGGGTCCAGAAGCCCAGAATACCATTCAGAGTATAGACCATGACATGACTGAGGGTTGATATACTTTTGGCCACGCCCCTTTTTCCTATAAGCCCCTAAACCCATTGAAATAGCATTAAGGGTTTAAATTCGTTAGGCCCCGCCCCTTTGGGTCAAGAAGCCCAGAATACCATTCAGAGTATAGACCATGACATGGCTGAGGGTTGAGATACTTTTGGCCACGCCCCTTTTGCCTAGAAGCCCCTAAACCCATTGAAATAGCATTAAGGGTTTAAATTCGTTAGGCCCCGCCCCTTTAAGTCCAGAAGCCCAGAATACCATTCAGAGTATAGACCATGACATGGCTGAGGGTTGAGATACTTTTGACCACGCCCCTTTTGCCTAGAAGCCCCTAAACCCATTGAAATAGCATTGGGGGTTTAAATTCGTTAGGCCCCGCCCCTTTGGGTCCAGAAGCCCAGAATACCATTCAGAGTATAGACCATGACATGGCTGAGGGTTGAGATACTTTTGCCACGCCCCCTTTTCCTATAAGCCCCTAAACCCATTGAAATAGCATTAAGGGTTTAAATTCGTTAGGCCCCGCCCCTTTGGGTCAAGAAGCCCAGAATACCATTCAGAGTATAGACCATGACATGGCTGAGGGTTGAGATACTTTTGGCCACGCCCCTTTTGCCTAGAAGCCCCTAAACCCATTGAAATAGCATTAAGGGTTTAAATTCGTTAGGCCCCGCCCCTTTAAGTCCAGAAGCCCAGAATACCATTCAGAGTATAGACCATGACATGGCTGAGGGTTGAGATACTTTTGGCCACGCCCCTTTTTCCTAGAAGCCCCTAAACCCATTGAAATAGCATTAAGGGTTTAAATTCGTTAGGCCCCGCCCCTTTGGGTCCAGAAGCCCATAATACCATTCAGAGTATAGACCATGACATGACTGAGGGTTGATATACTTTTGGCCACGCCCCTTTTTCCTATAAGCCCCTAAACCCATTGAAATAGCATTAAGGGTTTAAATTCGTTAGGCCCCGCCCCTTTGGGTCAAGAAGCCCAGAATACCATTCAGAGTATAGACCATGACATGGCTGAGGGTTGAGATACTTTTGGCCACGCCCCTTTTGCCTAGAAGCCCCTAAACCCATTGAAATAGCATTAAGGGTTTAAATTCGTTAGGCCCCGCCCCTTTAAGTCCAGAAGCCCAGAATACCATTCAGAGTATAGACCATGACATGGCTGAGGGTTGAGATACTTTTGGCCACGCCCCTTTTTCCTAGAAGCCCCTAAACCCATTGAAATAGCATTAAGGGTTTAAATTCGTTAGGCCCCGCCCCTTTGGGTCCAGAAGCCCATAATACCATTCAGAGTATAGACCATGACATGACTGATGGTTGATATACTTTTGGCCACGCCCCTTTTTCCTATAAGCCCCTAAACCCATTGAAATAGCATTAAGGGTTTAAATTCGTTAGGCCCCGCCCCTTTGGGTCAAGAAGCCCAGAATACCATTCAGAGTATAGACCATGACATGGCTGAGGGTTGAGATACTTTTGGCCACGCCCCTTTTGCCTAGAAGCCCCTAAACCCATTGAAATAGCATTAAGGGTTTAAATTCGTTAGGCCCCGCCCCTTTAAGTCCAGAAGCCCAGAATACCATTCAGAGTATAGACCATGACATGGCTGAGGGTTGAGATACTTTTGACCACGCCCCTTTTGCCTAGAAGCCCCTAAACCCATTGAAATAGCATTGGGGGTTTAAATTCGTTAGGCCCCGCCCCTTTGGGTCCAGAAGCCCAGAATACCATTCAGAGTATAGACCATGACATGGCTGAGGGTTGAGATACTTTTGACCACGCCCCTTTTGCCTAGAAGCCCCTAAACCCATTGAAATAGCATTGGGGGTTTAAATTCGTTAGGCCCCACCCCTTTGGGTCCAGAAGCCCAGAATACCATTCAGAGTATAGACCATGACATAATTGAGGGTTGAGATACTTTTGGCCACGCCCCTTTTGCCTAGAAGCCCCTAAACCCATTGAAATAGCATTAAGGGTTTAAATTCGTTAGGCCCCGCCCCTTTGGGTCCAGAAGCCCAGAATACCATTCAGAGTATAGACCATGACATGGCTGAGGGTTGAGATACTTTTGGCCACGCCCCTTTTTCCTAGAAGCCCCTAAACCCATTGAAATAGCATTAAGGGTTTAAATTCGTTAGGCCCCGCCCCTTTGGGTCCAGAAGCCCATAATACCATTCAGAGTATAGACCATGACATGGCTGAGGGTTGAGATACTTTTGACCACGCCCCTTTTGCCTAGAAGCCCCTAAACCCATTGAAATAGCATTGGGGGTTTAAATTCGTTAGGCCCCGCCCCTTTGGGTCCAGAAGCCCAGAATACCATTCAGAGTATAGACCATGACATGGCTGAGGGTTGAGATACTTTTGAAACCGCCCCTTTTGCCTAGAAGCCCCTAAACCCATTGAAATAGCATTGGGGGTTTAAATTCGTTAGGCCCCGCCCCTTTGGGTCCAGAAGCCCAGAATACCATTCAGAGTATAGACCATGACATAATTGAGGGTTGAGATACTTTTGGCCACGCCCCTTTTGCCTAGAAGCCCCTAAACCCATTGAAATAGCAATAAGGGTTTAAATTCGTTAGGCCCCGCCCCTTTGGGTCTAGAAGCCCATAATACCATTCAGAGTATAGACCATGACATGGCTGAGGGTTGAGATACTTTTGACCACGCCCCTTTTGCCTAGAAGCCCCTAAACCCATTGAAATAGCATTGGGGGTTTAAATTCGTTAGGCCCCGCCCCTTGGGGTCCAGAAGCCCATAATACCATTCAGAGTATAGACCATGACATGGCTGAGGGTTGAGATACTTTTGACCACGCACCTTTTGCCTAGAAGCCCCTAAACCCATTGAAATAGCATTGGGGGTTTAAATTCGTTAGGCCCCGCCCCTTTGGGTCCAGAAGCCCAGAATACCATTCAGAGTATAGACCATGACATGGTTGAGGGTTGAGATACTTTTGGCCACGCCCCTTTTGCCTAGAAGCCCCTAAACCCATTGAAATAGCATTAAGGGTTTAAATTCGTTAGGCCCCGCCCCTTTGGGTCCAGAAGCCCAGAATACCATTTAGAGTATAGACCATGACATGGCTGAGGGTTGAGATACTTTTGGCCACGCCCCTTTTGCCTAGAAGCCCCTAAACCCATTGAAATAGCATTAAGGGTTTAAATTCGTTAGGCCTTGCCCCTTTGGGTCCAGAAGCCCAGAATACCATTCAGAATATAGACCATGACATGGCTGAGGGTTGAGATACTTTTTGCCACGCCCCTTTTGCCTAGAAGCCCCTAAACCCATTGAAATAGCATTAAGGGTTTAAATTCGTTAGGCCCCGCCCCTTTGGGTCCAGAAGCCCATAATACCATTCAGAGTATAGACCATGACATGGCTGAGGGTTGAGATACTTTTGGCCACGCCCCTTTTCCCTAGAAGCCCCTAAACCCATTGAAATAGCATTAAGGGTTTAAATTTGTTAGGCCCCGCCCCTTTGGGTCCAGAAGCCCATAATACCATTCAGAGTATAGACCATGACATGGCTGAGGGTTGAGATACTTTTGACCACGCCCCTTTTGCCTAGAAGCCCCTAAACCCATTGAAATAGCATTGGGGGTTTAAATTCGTTAGGCCCCGCCCCTTTGGGTCCAGAAGCCCAGAATACCATTCAGAGTATAGACCATGACATGGTTGAGATACTTTTGGCCACGCCCCTTTTGCCTAGAAGCCCCTAAACCCATTGAAATAGCATTAAGGGTTTAAATTCGTTAGGCCCCGCCCCAGTGGGTCCAGAAGCCCAGAATACCATTCAGAGTATAGACCATGACATGGCTGAGGGTTGAGATACTTTTGGCCACGCCCCTTTTGCCTAGAAGCCCCTAAACCCATTGAAATAGCATTAAGGGTTTAAATTCGTTAGGCCCCGCCCATTTGGGTCCAGAAGCCCAGAATACAATTCAGAGTATAGACCATGACATGGCTGAGGGTTGAGATACTTTTAGCCACGCCCCTTTTGAATAGAAGCCCCTAAACTCATTGAAATATCATTAAGGGTTTAAATTCGTTAGGCCCCGCCCCTTTAAGTCCAGAAGCCCAGAATACCATTCAGAGTATAGACCATGACATGACTGAGGGTTGATATACTTTTGGCCATGCCCCTTTTTCCTATAAGCCCCTAAACCCATTGAAATAGCATTAAGGGTTTAAATTCGTTAGGCCCCGCCCCTTTGGGTCAAGAAGCCCAGAATACCATTCAGAGTATAGACAATGACATGGCTGAGGGTTGAGATACTTTTGGCCACGCCCCTTTTGCCTAGAAGCCCCTAAACCCATTGAAATAGCATTAAGGGTTTAAATTCGTTAGGCCCCGCCCCTTTAAGTCCAGAAGCCCAGAATACCATTCAGAGTATAGACCATGACATGGCTGAGGGTTGAGATACTTTTGGCCACGCCCCTTTTTCCTAGAAGCCCCTAAACCCATTGAAATAGCATTAAGGGTTTAAATTCGTTAGGCCCCGCCCCTTTGGGTCCAGAAGCCCATTATACCATTCAGAGTATAGACCATGACATGGCTGAGGGTTGAGATACTTTTGACCACGCCCCTTTTGCCTAGAAGCCCCTAAACCCATTGAAATAGCATTGGGGGTTTAAATTCGTTAGGCCCCGCCCCTTTGGGTCCAGAAGCCCAGAATACCATTCAGAGTATAGACCATGACATGGCTGAGGGTTGAGATACTTTTGACCACGCCCCTTTTGCCTAGAAGCCCCTAAACCATTGAAATAGCATTGGGGGTTTAAATTCGTTAGGCCCTGCCCCTTTGGGTCCAGAAGCCCAGAATACCATTCAGAGTATAGACCATGACATGGTTGAGATACTTTTGGCCACGCCCCTTTTGCCTAGAAGCCCCTAAACCCATTGAAATAGCATTAAGGGTTTAAATTCGTTAGGCCCCGCCCCAGTGGGTCCAGAAGCCCAGAATACCATTCAGAGTATAGACCATGACATGGCTGAGGGTTGAGATACTTTTGGCCACGCCCCTTTTGCCTAGAAGCCCCTAAACCCATTGAAATAGCATTAAGGGTTTAAATTCGTTAGGCCCCGCCCCTTTGGGTCCAGAAGCCCAGAATACAATTCAGAGTATAGACCATGACATGGCTGAGGGTTGAGATACTTTTAGCCACGCCCCTTTTGAATAGAAGCCCCTAAACTCATTGAAATATCATTAAGGGTTTAAATTCGTTAGGCCCCGCCCCTTTAAGTCCAGAAGCCCAGAATACCATTCAGAGTATAGACCATGACATGACTGAGGGTTGATATACTTTTGGCCATGCCCCTTTTTCCTATTAGCCCCTAAACCCATTGAAATAGCATTAAGGGTTTAAATTCGTTAGGCCCCGCCCCTTTGGGTCAAGAAGCCCAGAATACCATTCAGAGTATAGACAATGACATGGCTGAGGGTTGAGATACTTTTGGCCACGCCCCTTTTGCCTAGAAGCCCCTAAACCCATTGAAATAGCATTAAGGGTTTAAATTCGTTAGGCCCCGCCCCTTTAAGTCCAGAAGCCCAGAATACCATTCAGAGTATAGACCATGACATGGCTGAGGGTTGAGATACTTTTGGCCACGCCCCTTTTTCCTAGAAGCCCCTAAACCCATTGAAATAGCATTAAGGGTTTAAATTCGTTAGGCCCCGCCCCTTTGGGTCCAGAAGCCCATAATACCATTCAGAGTATAGACCATGACATGGCTGAGGGTTGAGATACTTTTGACCACGCCCCTTTTGCCTAGAAGCCCCTAAACCCATTGAAATAGCATTGGGGGTTTAAATTCGTTAGGCCCCGCCCCTTTGGGTCCAGAAGCCCAGAATACCATTCAGAGTATAGACCATGACATGGCTGAGGGTTGAGATACTTTTGACCACGCCCCTTTTGCCTAGAAGCCCCTAAACCCATTGAAATAGCATTAAGGGTTTAAATTCGTTAGGCCCCGCCCCTTTGGGTCCAGAAGCCCATAATATCATTCAGAGTATAGACCATGACATGGCTGAGGGTTGAGATACTTTTGGCCACGCCCCTTTTTCCTAGAAGCCCCTAAACCCATTGAAATAGCATTAAGGGTTTAAATTCGTTAGGCCACGCCCCTTTGGGTCCAGAAGCCCATAATACCATTCAGAGTATAGACCATGACATGGCTGAGGGTTGAGATACTTTTGACCACGCCCCTTTTGCCTAGAAGCACCTAAACCCATTGAAATAGCATTGGGGGTTTAAATTCGTTAGGCCCCGCCCCTTTGGGTCCAGAAGCCCAGAATACCATTCAGAGTATAGACCATGACATGGCTGAGGGTTGAGATACTTTTAGCCACGCCCCTTTTGAATAGAAGCCCCTAAACTCATTGAAATATCATTAAGGGTTTAAATTCGTTAGGCCCCGCCCCTTTAAGTCCAGAAGCCCAGAATACCATTCAGAGTATAAACCATGACATGACTGAGGGTTGATATACTTTTGGCCACGCCCCTTTTTCCTATAAGCCCCTAAACCCATTGAAATAGCATTAAGGGTTTAAATTCGTTAGGCCCCGCCCCTTTGGGTCAAGAAGCCCAGAATACCATTCAGAGTATAGACCATGACATGGCTGAGGGTTGAGATACTTTTAGCCACGCCCCTTTTGAATAGAAGCCCCTAAACTCATTGAAATATCATTAAGGGTTTAAATTCGTTAGGCCCCGCCCCTTTAAGTCCAGAAGCCCAGAATACCATTCAGAGTATAGACCATGACATGGCTGAGGGTTGAGATACTTTTGACCACGCCCCTTTTGCCTAGAAGCCCCTAAACCCATTGAAATAGCATTGGGGGTTTAAATTCGTTAGGCCCCGCCCCTTTGGGTCCAGAAGCCCATAATACCATTCAGAGTATAGACCATGACATGGCTGAGGGTTGAGATACTTTTGACCACGCCCCTTTTGCCTAGAAGCCCCTAAACCCATTGAAACAGCATTGGGGGTTTAAATTCGTTAGTCCCCGCCCCTTTGGGTCCAGAAGCCCAGAATACCATTCAGAGTATAGACCATGACATGGCTGAGGGTTGAGATACTTTTTACCACGCCCCTTTTGCCTAGAAGCCCCTAAACCCATTGAAATAGCATTAAGGGTTTAAATTCGTTAGGCCCCGCCCCTTTGGGTCCAGAAGCCCAGAATACCATTCAGAGTATAGACCATGACATGGCTGAGGGTTGAGATACTTTTGGCCACGCCCCTTTTGCCTAGAAGCCACTAAACCCATTGAAATAGCATTAAGGGTTTAAATTCGTTAGGCCCCGCCCCTTTGGGTCCAGAAGCCCATAATATAATTCAGAGTATAGACCATGACATGGCTGAGGGTTGAGATACTTTTGGCCACGCGCCTTTTGCCTAGAAGCCCCTAAACCCATTGAAATAGCATTAAGGGTTTAAATTCGTTAGGCCCCGCCCCTTTGGGTCCAGAAGCCCATAATACCATTCAGAGTATAGACCATGACATGGCTGAGGGTTGAGATACTTTTGACCACGCCCCTTTTGCCTAGAAGCACCTAAACCCATTGAAATAGCATTGGGGGTTTAAATTCGTTAGGCCCCGCCCCTTTGGGTCCAGAAGCCCAGAATACCATTCAGAGTATAGACCATGACATGGCTGAGGGTTGAGATACTTTTAGCCACGCCCCTTTTGAATAGAAGCCCCTAAACTCATTGAAATATCAATAAGGGTTTAAATTCGTTAGGCCCCGCCCCTTTAAGTCCAGAAGCCCAGAATACCATTCAGAGTATAAACCATGACATGACTGAGGGTTGATATACTTTTGGCCACGCCCCTTTTTCCTATAAGCCCCTAAACCCATTGAAATAGCATTAAGGGTTTAAATTCGTTAGGCCCCGCCCCTTTGGGTCAAGAAGCCCAGAATACCATTCAGAGTATAGACCATGACATGGCTGAGGGTTGAGATACTTTTGGCCACGCCCCTTTTGCCTAGAAGCCCCTAAACCCATTGAAATAGCATTATGGGTTTAAATTCGTTAGGCCCCGCCCCTTTAAGTCCAGAAGCCCAGAATACCATTCAGAGTATAGACCATGACATGGCTGAGGGTTGAGATACTTTTGACCACGCCCCTTTTGCCTAGAAGCCCCTAAACCCATTGAAATAGCATTGGGGGTTTAAATTCGTTAGGCCCCGCCCCTTTGGGTCCAGAAGCCCATAATACCATTCAGAGTATAGACCATGACATGGCTGAGGGTTGAGATACTTTTGACCACGCCCCTTTTGCCTAGAAGCCCCTAAACCCATTGAAACAGCATTGGGGGTTTAAATTCGTTAGTCCCCGCCCCTTTGGGTCCAGAAGCCCAGAATACCATTCAGAGTATAGACCATGACATGGCTGAGGGTTGAGATACTTTTTACCACGCCCCTTTTGCCTAGAAGCCCCTAAACCCATTGAAATAGCATTAAGGGTTTAAATTCGTTAGGCCCCGCCCCTTTGGGTCCAGAAGCCCAGAATACCATTCAGAGTATAGACCATGACATGGCTGAGGGTTGAGATACTTTTGGCCACGCCCCTTTTGCCTAGAAGCCACTAAACCCATTGAAATAGCATTAAGGGTTTAAATTCGTTAGGCCCCGCCCCTTTGGGTCCAGAAGCCCATAATATAATTCAGAGTATAGACCATGACATGGCTGAGGGTTGAGATACTTTTGGCCACGCGCCTTTTGCCTAGAAGCCCCTAAACCCATTGAAATAGCATTAAGGGTTTAAATTCGTTAGGCCCCGCCCCTTTGGGTCCAGAAGCCCATAATACCATTCAGAGTATAGACCATGACATGGCTGAGGGTTGAGATACTTTTGACCACTCCCATTTTGCCTAGAAGCACCTAAACCCATTGAAATAGCATTGGGGGTTTAAATTCGTTAGGCCCCGCCCCTTTGGGTCCAGAAGCCCAGAATACCATTCAGAGTATAGACCATGACATGGTTGAGATACTTTTGGCCACGCCCCTTTTGCCTAGAAGCCCCTAAACCCATTGAAATAGCATTAAGGGTTTAAATTCGTTAGGCCCCGCCCCTTTAAGTCCAGAAGCCCAGAATACCATTCAGAGTATAGACCATGACATGGCTGAGGGTTGAGATACTTTTAGCCACGCCCCTTTTGAATAGAAGCCCCTAAACTCATTGAAATATCATTAAGGGTTTAAATTCGTTAGGCCCCGCCCCTTTGGGTCCAGAAGCCCATAATACCATTCCGAGTATAGACCATGACATGGCTGAGGGTTGAGATACTTTTGACCACGCCCCTTTTGCCTAGAAGCCCCTAAACCCATTGAAACATCATTGGGGGTTTAAATTCGTTAGGCCCCGCCCCTTTGGGTCCAGAAGCCCAGAATACCATTCAGAGTATAGACCATGACATGGCTGAGGGTTGAGATACTTTTTACCACGCCCCTTTTGCCTAGAAGCCCCTAAACCCATTGAAATAGCATTAAGGGTTTAAATTCGTTAGGCCCCGCCCCTTTGGGTCCAGAAGCCCAGAATACCATTCAGAGTATAGACCATGACATGGTTAAGATACTTTTGGCCACGCCCCTTTTGCCTAGAAGCCCCTAAACCCATTGAAATAGCATTAAGGGTTTAAATTCGTTAGGCCCCGCCCCTTTGGGTCCAGAAGCCCAGAATACCATTCAGAGTATAGACCATGACATGGCTGAGGGTTGAGATACTTTTAGCCACGCCCCTTTTGAATAGAAGCCCCTAAACTCATTGAAATATCATTAAGGGTTTAAATTCGTTAGGCCCCGCCCCTTTAAGTCCAGAAGCCCAGAATACCATTCAGAGTATAAACCATGACATGACTGAGGGTTGAGATACTTTTGACCACGCCCCTTTTGCCTAGAAGCCCCTAAACCCATTGAAATAGCATTGGGGGTTTAAATTCGTTAGGCCCCGCCCCTTTGGGTCCAGAAGCCCAGAATACCATTCAGAGTATAGACCATGACATGGCTGAGGGTTGAGATACTTTTGACCACGCCCCTTTTGCCTAGAAGCCCCTAAACCCATTGAAATAGCATTAAGGGTTTAAATTCGTTAGGCCCCGCCCCTTTGGGTCCAGAAGCCCAGAATACCATTCAGAGTATAGACCATGACATGGCTGAGGGTTGAGATACTTTTGGCCACGCCCCTTTTGCCTAGAAGCCCCTAAACCCATTGAAATAGCATTAAGGGTTTAAATTCGTTAGGCCCCTCCCCTTTGGGTCCAGAAGCCCATAATACCATTCAGAGTATAGACCATGACATGGCTGAGGGTTGAGATACTTTTTGCCACGCCCCTTTTGCCTAGAAGCCCCTAAACCCATTGAAATAGCATTGGGGGTTTAAATTCGTTAGGCCCCGCCCCTTTGGGTCCAGAAGCCCAGAATACCATTTACAGTATAGACCATGACATGGCTGAGGGTTGAGATACTTTTGGCCACACCCCTTTTGCCTAGAAGTCCCTAAACTCATTGAAATAGCATTAAGGGTTTAAATTCGTTAGGCCCTGCCCCTTTAAGTCCAGAAGCCCAGAATACCATTCAGAGTATAGACCATGACATGACTGAGGGTTGATATACTTTTGGCCACGCCCCTTTTTCCTATAAGCCCCTAAACCCATTGAAATAGCATTAAGGGTTTAAATTCGTTAGGCCCCGCCCCTTTGGGTCAAGAAGCCCAGAATACCATTCAGAGTATAGACCATGACATGGCTGAGGGTTGAGATACTTTTGGCCACGCCCCTTTTGCCTAGAAGCCCCTAAACCCATTGAAATAGCATTAAGGGTTTAAATTCGTTAGGCCCCGCCCCTTTGGGTCCAGAAGCCCATAATACCATTCAGAGTATAGACCATGACATGGCTGAGGGTTGAGATACTTTTGGCCACGCCCCTTTTGCCTAGAAGCCCCTAAACCCATTGAAATAGCATTGGGGGTTTAAATTCGTTAGGCCCCGCCCCTTTGGGTCCAGAAGCCCAGAATACCATTTACAGTATAGACCATGACATGGCTGAGGGTTGAGATACTTTTGGCCACACCCCTTTTGCCTAGAAGTCCCTAAACTCATTGAAATAGCATTAAGGGTTTAAATTCGTTAGGCCCTGCCCCTTTAAGTCAGAAGCCCAGAATACCATTCAGAGTATAGACCATGACATGACTGAGGGTTAATATACTTTTGGCCACGCCCCTTTTGCCTAGAAGCCCCTAAACCCATTGAAATAGCATTAAGGGTTTAAATTCGTTAGGCCCCGCCCCTTTAAGTCCAGAAGCCCAGAATACCATTCAGAGTATAGACCATGACATGGCTGAGGGTTAAGATACTTTTGGCCACGCCCCTTTTTCCTAGAAGCCCCTAAACCCATTGAAATAGCATTAAGGGTTTAAATTCGTTAGGCCCCGCCCCTTTGGGTCCAGAAGCCCATAATACCATTCAGAGTATAGACCATGACATGACTGAGGGTTGATATACTTTTGGCCACGCCCCTTTTTCCTATAAGCCCCTAAACCCATTGAAATAGCATTAAGGGTTTAAATTCGTTAGGCCCCGCCCCTTTGGGTCAAGAAGCCCAGAATACCATTCAGAGTATAGACCATGACATGGCTGAGGGTTGAGATACTTTTGGCCACGCCCCTTTTGCCTAGAAGCCCCTAAACCCATTGAAATAGCATTAAGGGTTTAAATTCGTTAGGCCCCGCCCCTTTAAGTCCAGAAGCCCAGAATACCATTCAGAGTATAGACCATGACATGGCTGAGGGTTGAGATACTTTTGGCCACGCCCCTTTTTCCTAGAAGCCCCTAAACCCATTGAAATAGCATTAAGGGTTTAAATTCGTTAGGCCCCGCCCCTTTGGGTCCAGAAGCCCATAATACCATTCAGAGTATAGACCATGACATGACTGAGGGTTGATATACTTTTGGCCACGCCCCTTTTTCCTATAAGCCCCTAAACCCATTGAAATAGCATTAAGGGTTTAAATTCGTTAGGCCCCGCCCCTTTAAGTCCAGAAGCCCAGAATACCATTCAGAGTATAGACCATGACATGGCTGAGGGTTGAGATACTTTTGACCACGCCCCTTTTGCCTAGAAGCCCCTAAACCCATTGAAATAGCATTGGGGGTTTAAATTCGTTAGGCCCCACCCCTTTGGGTCCAGAAGCCCAGAATACCATTCAGAGTATAGACCATGACATAATTGAGGGTTGAGATACTTTTGGCCACGCCCCTTTTGCCTAGAAGCCCCTAAACCCATTGAAATAGCATTAAGGGTTTAAATTCGTTAGGCCCCGCCCCTTTGGGTCCAGAAGCCCAGAATACCATTCAGAGTATAGACCATGACATGGCTGAGGGTTGAGATACTTTTGGCCACGCCCCTTTTTCCTAGAAGCCCCTAAACCCATTGAAATAGCATTAAGGGTTTAAATTCGTTAGGCCCCGCCCCTTTCGGTCCAGAAGCCCATAATACCATTCAGAGTATAGACCATGACATGACTGAGGGTTGATATACTTTTGGCCACGCCCCTTTTTCCTATAAGCCCCTAAACCCATTGAAATAGCATTAAGGGTTTAAATTCGTTAGGCCCCGCCCCTTTGGGTCAAGAAGCCCAGAATACCATTCAGAGTATAGACCATGACATGGCTGAGGGTTGAGATACTTTTGGCCACGCCCCTTTTGCCTAGAAGCCCCTAAACCCATTGAAATAGCATTAAGGGTTTAAATTCGTTAGGCCCCGCCCCTTTGGGTCCAGAAGCCCAGAATACCATTCAGAGTATAGACCATGACATGGCTGAGGGTTGAGATACTTTTGACCACGCCCCTTTTGCCTAGAAGCCCCTAAACCCATTGAAATAGCATTGGGGGTTTAAATTCGTTAGGCCCCACCCCTTTGGGCCCAGAAGCCCAGAATACCATTCAGAGTATAGACCATGACATAATTGAGGGTTGAGATACTTTTGGCCACGCCCCTTTTGCCTAGAAGCCCCTAAACCCATTGAAATAGCATTAAGGGTTTAAATTCGTTAGGCCCCGCCCCTTTGGGTCCAGAAGCCCAGAATACCATTCAGAGTATAGACCATGACATGGCTGAGGGTTGAGATACTTTTGGCCACGCCCCTTTTTCCTAGAAGCCCCTAAACCCATTGAAATAGCATTAAGGGTTTAAATTCGTTAGGCCCCGCCCCTTTGGGTCCAGAAGCCCATAATACCATTCAGAGTATAGACCATGACATGGCTGAGGGTTGAGATACTTTTGACCACGCCCCTTTTGCCTAGAAGCCCCTAAACCCATTGAAATAGCATTGGGGGTTTAAATTCGTTAGGCCCCGCCCCTTTGGGTCCAGAAGCCCAGAATACCATTCAGAGTATAGACCATGACATGGCTGAGGGTTGAGATACTTTTGAAACCGCCCCTTTTGCCTAGAAGCCCCTAAACCCATTGAAATAGCATTGGGGGTTTAAATTCGTTAGGCCCCGCCCCTTTGGGTCCAGAAGCCCAGAATACCATTCAGAGTATAGACCATGACATAATTGAGGGTTGAGATACTTTTGGCCACGCCCCTTTTGCCTAGAAGCCCCTAAACCCATTGAAATAGCATTAAGGGTTTAAATTCGTTAGGCCCCGCCCCTTTGGGTCTAGAAGCCCATAATACCATTCAGAGTATAGACCATGACATGGCTGAGGGTTGAGATACTTTTGACCACGCCCCTTTTGCCTAGAAGCCCCTTAACCCATTGAAATAGCATTGGGGGTTTAAATTCGTTAGGCCCCGCCCCTTTGGGTCCAGAAGCCCATAATACCATTCAGAGTATAGACCATGACATGGCTGAGGGTTGAGATACTTTTGACCACGCACCTTTTGCCTAGAAGCCCCTAAACCCATTGAAATAGCATTGGGGGTTTAAATTCGTTAGGCCCCGCCCCTTTGGGTCCAGAAGCCCAGAATACCATTCAAAGTATAGACCATGACATGGTTGAGGGTTGAGATACTTTTGGCCACGCCCCTTTTGCCTAGAAGCCCCTAAACCCATTGAAATAGCATTAAGGGTTTAAATTCGTTAGGCCCCGCCCCTTTGGGTCCAGAAGCCCAGAATACCATTCAGAGTATAGACCATGACATGGCTGAGGGTTGAGATACTTTTGGCCACGCCCCTTTTGCCTAGAAGCCCCTAAACCCATTGAAATAGCATTAAGGGTTTAAATTCGTTAGGCCCCTCCCCTTTGGGCCCAGAAGCCCAGAATACCATTCAGAATATAGACCATGACATGGCTGAGGGTTGAGATACTTTTGGCCACGCCCCTTTTGCCTAGAAGCCCCTAAACCCATTGAAATAGCATTAAGGGTTTAAATTCGTTAGGCCCCGCCCCTTTGGGTCCAGAAGCCCATAATACCATTCAGAGTATAGACCATGACATGGCTGAGGGTTGAGATACTTTTGGCCACGCCCCTTTTCCCTAGAAGCCCCTAAACCCATTGAAATAGCATTAAGGGTTTAAATTTGTTAGGCCCCGCCCCTTTGGGTCCAGAAGCCCATAATACCATTCAGAGTATAGACCATGACATGGCTGAGGGTTGAGATACTTTTGACCACGCCCCTTTTGCCTAGAAGCCCCTAAACCCATTGAAATAGCATTGGGGGTTTAAATTCGTTAGGCCCCGCCCCTTTGGGTCCAGAAGCCCAGAATACCATTCAGAGTATAGACCATGACATGGTTGAGATAATTTTGGCCACGCCCCTTTTGCCTAGAAGCCCCTAAACCCATTGAAATAGCATTAAGGGTTTAAATTTGTTAGGCCCCGCCCCAGTGGGTCCAGAAGCCCAGAATACCATTCAGAGTATAGACCATGACATGGCTGAGGGTTGAGATACTTTTGGCCACGCCCCTTTTGCCTAGAAGCCCCTAAACCCATTGAAATAGCATTAAGGGTTTAAATTCGTTAGGCCCCGCCCCTTTGGGTCCAGAAGCCCAGAATACAATTCAGAGTATAGACCATGACATGGCTGAGGGTTGAGATACTTTTAGCCACGCCCCTTTTGAATAGAAGCCCCTAAACTCATTGAAATATCATTAAGGGTTTAAATTCGTTAGGCCCCGCCCCTTTAAGTCCAGAAGCCCAGAATACCATTCAGAGTATAGACCATGACATGACTGAGGGTTGATATACTTTTGGCCATGCCCCTTTTTCCTATAAGCCCCTAAACCCATTGAAATAGCATTAAGGGTTTAAATTCGTTAGGCCCCGCCCCTTTGGGTCAAGAAGCCCAGAATACCATTCAGAGTATAGACAATGACATGGCTGAGGGTTGAGATACTTTTGGCCACGCCCCTTTTGCCTAGAAGCCCCTAAACCCATTGAAATAGCATTAAGGGTTTAAATTCGTTAGGCCCCGCCCCTTTAAGTCCAGAAGCCCAGAATACCATTCAGAGTATAGACCATGACATGGCTGAGGGTTGAGATACTTTTGGCCACGCCCCTTTTTCCTAGAAGCCCCTAAACCCATTGAAATAGCATTAAGGGTTTAAATTCGTTAGGCCCCGCCCCTTTGGGTCCAGAAGCCCATAATACCATTCAGAGTATAGACCATGACATGGCTGAGGGTTGAGATACTTTTGACCACGCCCCTTTTGCCTAGAAGCCCCTAAACCCATTGAAATAGCATTGGGGGTTTAAATTCGTTAGGCCCCGCCCCTTTGGGTCCAGAAGCCCAGAATACCATTCAGAGTATAGACCATGACATGGCTGAGGGTTGAGATACTTTTGACCACGCCCCTTTTGCCTAGAAGCCCCTAAACCCATTGAAATAGCATTAAGGGTTTAAATTCGTTAGGCCCCGCCCCTTTGGGTCCAGAAGCCCAGAATACCATTCAGAGTATAGACCATGACATGGCTGAGGGTTGAGATACTTTTGGCCACGCCCCTTTTGCCTAGAAGCCACTAAACCCATTGAAATAGCATTAAGGGTTTAAATTCGTTAGGCCCCGCCCCTTTGGGTCCAGAAGCCCATAATATCATTCAGAGTATAGACCATGACATGGCTGAGGGTTGAGATACTTTTGGCCACGCCCCTTTTGCCTAGAAGCCCCTAAACCCATTGAAATAGCATTAAGGGTTTAAATTCGTTAGGCCCCGCCCCTTTGGGTCCATAAGCCCATAATACCATTCAGAGTATAGACCATGACATGGCTGAGGGTTGAGATACTTTTGACCACGCCCCTTTTGCCTAGAAGCACCTAAACCCATTGAAATAGCATTGGGGGTTTAAATTCGTTAGGCCCCGCCCCTTTGGGTCCAGAAACCCAGAATACCATTCAGAGTATAGACCATGACATGGCTGAGGGTTGAGATACTTTTAGCCACGCCCCTTTTGAATAGAAGCCCCTAAACTCATTGAAATATCATTAAGGGTTTAAATTCGTTAGGCCCCGCCCCTTTAAGTCCAGAAGCCCAGAATACCATTCAGAGTATAAACCATGACATGACTGAGGGTTGATATACTTTTGGCCACGCCCCTTTTTCCTATAAGCCCCTAAACCCATTGAAATAGCATTAAGGGTTTAAATTCGTTAGGCCCCGCCCCTTTGGGTCAAGAAGCCCAGAATACCATTCAGAGTATAGACCATGACATGGCTGAGGGTTGAGATACTTTTGGCCACGCCCCTTTTGCCTAGAAGCCCCTAAACCCATTGAAATAGCATTAAGGGTTTAAATTCGTTAGGCCCCGCCCCTTTAAGTCCAGAAGCCCAGAATACCATTCAGAGTATAGACCATGACATGGCTGAGGGTTGAGATACTTTTGACCACGCCCCTTTTGCCTAGAAGCCCCTAAACCCATTGAAATAGCATTGGGGGTTTAAATTCGTTAGGCCCCGCCCCTTTGGGTCCAGAAGCCCATAATACCATTCAGAGTATAGACCATGACATGGCTGAGGGTTGAGATACTTTTGACCACGCCCCTTTTGCCTAGAAGCCCCTAAACCCATTGAAACAGCATTGGGGGTTTAAATTCGTTAGTCCCCGCCCCTTTGGGTCCAGAAGCCCAGAATACCATTCAGAGTATAGACCATGACATGGCTGAGGGTTGAGATACTTTTTACCACGCCCCTTTTGCCTAGAAGCCCCTAAACCCATTGAAATAGCATTAAGGGTTTAAATTCGTTAGGCCCCGCCCCTTTGGGTCCAGAAGCCCAGAATACCATTCAGAGTATAGACCATGACATGGCTGAGGGTTGAGATACTTTTGGCCACGCCCCTTTTGCCTAGAAGCCACTAAACCCATTGAAATAGCATTAAGGGTTTAAATTCGTTAGGCCCCTCCCCTTTGGGTCCAGAAGCCCATAATATAATTCAGAGTATAGATCATGACATGGCTGAGGGTTGAGATACTTTTGGCCACGCCCCTTTTGCCTAGAAGCCCCTAAACCCATTGAAATAGCATTAAGGGTTTAAATTCGTTAGGCCCCGCCCCTTTGGGTCCATAAGCCCATAATACCATTCAGAGTATAGACCATGACATGGCTGAGGGTTGAGATACTTTTGACCACGCCCCTTTTGCCTAGAAGCACCTAAACCCATTGAAATAGCATTGGGGGTTTAAATTCGTTAGGCCCCGCCCCTTTGGGTCCAGAAGCCCAGAATACCATTCAGAGTATAGACCATGACATGGCTGAGGGTTGAGATACTTTTAGCCATGCCCCTTTTGAATAGAAGCCCCTAAACTCATTGAAATATCATTAAGGGTTTAAATTCGTTAGGCCCCGCCCCTTTAAGTCCAGAAGCCCAGAATACCATTCAGAGTATAAACCATGACATGACTGAGGGTTGATATACTTTTGGCCACGCCCCTTTTTCCTATAAGCCCCTAAACCCATTGAAATAGCATTAAGGGTTTAAATTCGTTAGGCCCCGCCCCTTTGGGTCAAGAAGCCCAGAATACCATTCAGAGTATAGACCATGACATGGCTGAGGGTTGAGATACTTTTGGCCACGCCCCTTTTGCCTAGAAGCCCCTAAACCCATTGAAATAGCATTAAGGGTTTAAATTCGTTAGGCCCCGCCCCTTTAAGTCCAGAAGCCCAGAATACCATTCAGAGTATAGACCATGACATGGCTGAGGGTTGAGATACTTTTGACCACGCCCCTTTTGCCTAGAAGCCCCTAAACCCATTGAAATAGCATTGGGGGTTTAAATTCGTTAGGCCCCGCCCCTTTGGGTCCAGAAGCCCATAATACCATTCAGAGTATAGACCATGACATGGCTGAGGGTTGAGATACTTTTGACCACGCCCCTTTTGCCTAGAAGCCCCTAAACCCATTGAAACAGCATTGGGGGTTTAAATTCGTTAGTCCCCGCCCCTTTGGGTCCAGAAGCCCAGAATACCATTCAGAGTATAGACCATGACATGGCTGAGGGTTGAGATACTTTTGACCACGCCCCTTTTGCCTAGAAGCCCCTAAACCCATTGAAATAGCATTGGGGGTTTAAATTCGTTAGGCCCCGCCCCTTTGGGTCCAGAAGCCCATAATACCATTCAGAGTATAGACCATGACATGGCTGAGGGTTGAGATACTTTTGACCACGCCCCTTTTGCCTAGAAGCCCCTAAACCCATTGAAACAGCATTGGGGGTTTAAATTCGTTAGTCCCCGCCCCTTTGGGTCCAGAAGCCCAGAATACCATTCAGAGTATAGACCATGACATGGCTGAGGGTTGAGATACTTTTTACCACGCCCCTTTTGCCTAGAAGCCCCTAAACCCATTGAAATAGCATTAAGGGTTTAAATTCGTTAGGCCCCGCCCCTTTGGGTCCAGAAGCCCAGAATACCATTCAGAGTATAGACCATGACATGGCTGAGGGTTGAGATACTTTTGGCCACGCCCCTTTTGCCTAGAAGCCACTAAACCCATTGAAATAGCATTAAGGGTTTAAATTCGTTAGGCCCCGCCCCTTTGGGTCCAGAAGCCCTTAATATAATTCAGAGTATAGACCATGACATGGCTGAGGGTTGAGATACTTTTGGCCACGCCCCTTTTGCCTAGAAGCCCCTAAACCCATTGAAATAGCATTAAGGGTTTAAATTCGTTAGGCCCCGCCCCTTTAAGTCCAGAAGCCCAGAATACCATTCAGAGTATAGACCATGACATGGCTGAGGGTTGAGATACTTTTGACCACGCCCCTTTTGCCTAGAAGCCCCTAAACCCATTGAAATAGCATTGGGGGTTTAAATTCGTTAGGCCCCACCCCTTTGGGTCCAGAAGCCCATAATACCATTCAGAGTATAGACCATGACATGGCTGAGGGTTGAGATACTTTTGACCACGCCCCTTTTGCCTAGAAGCCCCTAAACCCATTAAAACAGCATTGGGGGTTTAAATTCGTTAGTCCCCGCCCCTTTGGGTCCAGAAGCCCAGAATACCATTCAGAGTATAGACCATGACATGGCTAAGGGTTGAGATACTTTTTACCACGCCCCTTTTGCCTAGAAGCCCCTAAACCCATTGAAATAGCATTAAGGGTTTAAATTCGTTAGGCCCCGCCCCTTTGGGTCCAGAAGCCCAGAATACCATTCAGAGTATAGACCATGACATGGCTGAGGGTTGAGATACTTTTGGCCACGCCCCTTTTGCCTAGAAGCCACTAAACCCATTGAAATAGCATTAAGGGTTTAAATTCGTTAGGCCCCGCCCCTTTGGGTCCAGAAGCCCATAATATAATTCAGAGTATAGACCATGACATGGCTGAGGGTTGAGATACTTTTGGCCACGCCCCTTTTGCCTAGAAGCCCCTAAACCCATTGAAATAGCATTAAGGGTTTAAATTCGTTAGGCCCCGCCCCTTTAAGTCCAGAAGCCCAGAATACCATTCAGAGTATAGACCATGACATGGCTGAGGGTTGAGATACTTTTAGCCACGCCCCTTTTGAATAGAAGCCCCTAAACTCATTGAAATATCATTAAGGGTTTAAATTTGTTAGGCCCCGCCCCTTTGGGTCCAGAAGCCCATAATACCATTCAGAGTATAGACCATGACATGGCTGAGGGTTGAGATACTTTTGACCACGCCCCTTTTGCCTAGAAGCCCCTAAACCCATTGAAACATCATTGGGGGTTTAAATTCGTTAGGCCCCGCCCCTTTGGGTCCAGAAGCCCAGAATACCATTCAGAGTATAGACCATGACATGGCTGAGGGTTGAGATACTTTTTACCACGCCCCTTTTGCCTAGAAGCCCCTAAACCCATTGAAATAGCATTAAGGGTTTAAATTCGTTAGGCCCCGCCCCTTTGGGTCCAGAAGCCCAGAATACCATTCAGAGTATAGACCATGACATGGTTGAGATACTTTTGGCCACGCCCCTTTTGCCTAGAAGCCCCTAAACCCATTGAAATAGCATTAAGGGTTTAAATTCGTTAGGCCCCGCCCCTTTGGGTCCAGAAGCCCAGAATACCATTCAGAGTATAGACCATGACATGGCTGAGGGTTGAGATACTTTTAGCCACGCCCCTTTTGAATAGAAGCCCCTAAACTCATTGAAATATCATTAAGGGTTTAAATTCGTTAGGCCCCGCCCCTTTAAGTCCAGAAGCCCAGAATACCATTCAGAGTATAAACCATGACATGACTGAGGGTTGAGATACTTTTGACCACGCCCCTTTTGCCTAGAAGCCCCTAAACCCATTGAAATAGCATTGGGGGTTTAAATTCGTTAGGCCCCGCCCCTTTGGGTCCAGAAGCCCAGAATACCATTCAGAGTATAGACCATGACATGGCTGAGGGTTGAGATACTTTTGACCACGCCCCTTTTGCCTAGAAGCCCCTAAACCCATTTAAATAGCATTAAGGGTTTAAATTCGTTAGGCCCCGCCCCTTTGGGTCCAGAAGCCCAGAATACCATTCAGAGTATAGACCATGACATGGCTGAGGGTTGAGATACTTTTGGCCACGCCCCTTTTGCCTAGAAGCCCCTAAACCCATTGAAATAGCATTAAGGGTTTAAATTCGTTAGGCCCCGCCCCTTTGGGTCCAGAAGCCCATAATATAATTCAGAGTATAGACCATGACATGGCTGAGGGTTGAGATACTTTTGGCCACGCCCCTTTTGCCTAGAAGCCCCTAAACCCATTGAAATAGCATTAAGGGTTTAAATTCGTTAGGCCCCGCCCCTTTGGGTCCAGAAGCCCATAATACCATTCAGAGTATAGACCATGACATGGCTGAGGGTTGAGATACTTTTGACCACGCCCCTTTTGCCTAGAAGCACCTAAACCCATTGAAATAGCATTGGGGGTTTAAATTCGTTAGGCCCCGCCCCTTTGGGTCCAGAAGCCCAGAATACCATTCAGAGTATAGACCATGACATGGTTGAGATACTTTTGGCCACGCCCCTTTTGCCTAGAAGCCCCTAAACCCATTGAAATAGCATTAAGGGTTTAAATTCGTTAGGCCCCGCCCCTTTAAGTCCAGAAGCCCAGAATACCATTCAGAGTATAGACCATGACATGGCTGAGGGTTGAGATACTTTTAGCCACGCCCCTTTTGAATAGAAGCCCCTAAACTCATTGAAATATCATTAAGGGTTTAAATTTGTTAGGCCCCGCCCCTTTGGGTCCAGAAGCCCATAATACCATTCAGAGTATAGACCATGACATGGCTGAGGGTTGAGATACTTTTGACCACGCCCCTTTTGCCTAGAAGCCCCTAAACCCATTGAAACATCATTGGGGGTTTAAATTCGTTAGGCCCCGCCCCTTTGGGTCCAGAAGCCCAGAATACCATTCAGAGTATAGACCATGACATGGCTGAGGGTTGAGATACTTTTTACCACGCCCCTTTTGCCTAGAAGCCCCTAAACCCATTGAAATAGCATTAAGGGTTTAAATTCGTTAGGCCCCGCCCCTTTGGGTCCAGAAGCCCAGAATACCATTCAGAGTATAGACCATGACATGGTTGAGATACTTTTGGCCACGCCCCTTTTGCCTAGAAGCCCCTAAACCCATTGAAATAGCATTAAGGGTTTAAATTCGTTAGGCCCCGCCCCTTTGGGTCCAGAAGCCCAGAATACCATTCAGAGTATAGACCATGACATGGCTGAGGGTTGAGATACTTTTAGCCACGCCCCTTTTGAATAGAAGCCCCTAAACTCATTGAAATATCATTAAGGGTTTAAATTCGTTAGGCCCCGCCCCTTTAAATCCAGAAGCCCAGAATACCATTCAGAGTATAAACCATGACATGACTGAGGTTTGAGATACTTTTGACCACGCCCCTTTTGCCTAGAAGCCCCTAAACCCATTGAAATAGCATTGGGGGTTTAAATTCGTTAGGCCCCGCCCCTTTGGGTCCAGAAGCCCAGAATACCATTCAGAGTATAGACCATGACATGGCTGAGGGTTGAGATACTTTTGACCACGCCCCTTTTGCCTAGAAGCCCCTAAACCCATTGAAATAGCATTAAGGGTTTAAATTCGTTAGGCCCCGCCCCTTTGGGTCCAGAAGCCCAGAATACCATTCAGAGTATAGACCATGACATGGCTGAGGGTTGAGATACTTTTGGCCACGCCCCTTTTGCCTAGAAGCCCCTAAACCCATTGAAATAGCATTAAGGGTTTAAATTCGTAGGCCCCGCCCCTTTGGGTCCAGAAGCCCATAATACCATTCAGAGTATAGACCATGACATGGCTGAGGGTTGAGATACTTTTGGCCACGCCCCTTTTGCCTAGAAGCCCCTAAACCCATTGAAATAGCATTGGGGGTTTAAATTCGTTAGGCCCCGCCCCTTTGGGTCCAGAAGCCCAGAATACCATTTACAGTATAGACCATGACATGGCTGAGGGTTGAGATACTTTTGGCCACGCCCCTTTTGCCTAGAAGCCCCTAAACCCATTGAAATAGCATTAAGGGTTTAAATTCGTTAGGCCCCGCCCCTTTAAGTCCAGAAGCCCAGAATACCATTCAGAGTATAGACCATGACATGGCTGAGGGTTGAGATACTTTTGACCACGCCCCTTTTGCCTAGAAGCCCCTAAACCCATTGAAATAGCATTGGGGGTTTAAATTCGTTAGGCCCCGCCCCTTTGGGTCCAGAAGCCCATAATATAATTCAGAGTATAGACCATGACATGGCTGAGGGTTGAGATACTTTTGGCCACGCCCCTTTTGCCTAGAAGCCCCTAAACCCATTGAAATAGCATTAAGGGTTTAAATTCGTTAGGCCCCGCCCCTTTGGGTCCAGAAGCCCATAATACCATTCAGAGTATAGACCATGACATGGCTGAGGGTTGAGATACTTTTGGCCACGCCCCTTTTGCCTAGAAGCCCCTAAACCCATTGAAATAGCATTGGGGGTTTAAATTCGTTAGGCCCCGCCCCTTTGGGTCCAGAAGCCCAGAATACCATTTACAGTATAGACCATGACATGGCTGAGGGTTGAGATACTTTTGGCCACGCCCCTTTTGCCTAGAAGCCCCTAAACCCATTGAAATAGCATTAAGGGTTTAAATTCGTTAGGCCCCGCCCCTTTAAGTCCAGAAGCCCAGAATACCATTCAGAGTATAGACCATGACATGGCTGAGGGTTGAGATACTTTTGACCACGCCCCTTTTGCCTAGAAGCCCCTAAACCCATTGAAATAGCATTGGGGGTTTAAATTCGTTAGGCCCCGCCCCTTTGGGTCCAGAAGCCCATAATATAATTCAGAGTATAGACCATGACATGGCTGAGGGTTGAGATACTTTTGGCCACGCCCCTTTTGCCTAGAAGCCCCTAAACCCATTGAAATAGCATTAAGGGTTTAAATTCGTTAGGCCCCGCCCCTTTGGGTCCAGAAGCCCATAATACCATTCAGAGTATAGACCATGACATGGCTGAGGGTTGAGATACTTTTGACCACGCCCCTTTTGCCTAGAAGCACCTAAACCCATTGAAATAGCATTGGGGGTTTAAATTCGTTAGGCCCCGCCCCTTTGGGTCCAGAAGCCCAGAATACCATTCAGAGTATAGACCATGACATGGTTGAGATACTTTTGGCCACGCCCCTTTTGCCTAGAAGCCCCTAAACCCATTGAAATAGCATTAAGGGTTTAAATTCGTTAGGCCCCGCCCCTTTAAGTCCAGAAGCCCAGAATACCATTCAGAGTATAGACCATGACATGGCTGAGGGTTGAGATACTTTTAGCCACGCCCCTTTTGAATAGAAGCCCCTAAACTCATTGAAATATCATTAAGGGTTTAAATTTGTTAGGCCCCGCCCCTTTGGGTCCAGAAGCCCATAATACCATTCAGAGTATAGACCATGACATGGCTGAGGGTTGAGATACTTTTGACCACGCCCCTTTTGCCTAGAAGCCCCTAAACCCATTGAAACATCATTGGGGGTTTAAATTCGTTAGGCCCCGCCCCTTTGGGTCCAGAAGCCCAGAATACCATTCAGAGTATAGACCATGACATGGCTGAGGGTTGAGATACTTTTTACCACGCCCCTTTTGCCTAGAAGCCCCTAAACCCATTGAAATAGCATTAAGGGTTTAAATTCGTTAGGCCCCGCCCCTTTGGGTCCAGAAGCCCAGAATACCATTCAGAGTATAGACCATGACATGGTTGAGATACTTTTGGCCACGCCCCTTTTGCCTAGAAGCCCCTAAACCCATTGAAATAGCATTAAGGGTTTAAATTCGTTAGGCCCCGCCCCTTTGGGTCCAGAAGCCCAGAATACCATTCAGAGTATAGACCATGACATGGCTGAGGGTTGAGATACTTTTGGCCACGCCCCTTTTGAATAGAAGCCCCTAAACCCATTGAAATAGCATTAAGGGTTTAAATTCGTTAGGCCCCGCCCCTTTAAGTCCAGAAGCCCAGAATACCATTCAGAGTATAGACCTTGACATGGCTGAGGGTTGAGATACTTTTGACCACGCCCCTTTTGCCTAGAAGCCCCTAAACCCATTGAAATAGCATTGGGGGTTTAAATTCGTTAGGCCCCGCCCCTTTGGGTCCAGAAGCCCAGAATACCATTCAGAGTATAGACCATGACATGGCTGAGGGTTGAGATACTTTTGGCCACGCCACTTTTGCCTAGAAGCCCCTAAACCCATTGAAATAGCATTAAGGGTTTAAATTCGTTAGGCCCCGCCCCTTTGGGTCCAGAAGCCCAGAATACCATTCAGAGTATAGACCATGACATGGCTGAGGGTTGAGATACTTTTGGCCACGCCCCTTTTGCCTAGAAGCCCCTAAACCCATTGAAATAGCATTAAGGGTTTAAATTCGTTAGGCCCCGCCCCTTTGGGTTCAGAAGCCCAGAATACCATTCAGAATATAGACCATGACATGGCTGAGGGTTGAGATACTTTTTGCCACGCCCCTTTTGCCTAGAAGCCCCTAAACCCATTGAAATAGCATTAAGGGTTTAAATTCGTTAGGCCCCGCCCCTTTGGGTCCAGAAGCCCATAATACCATTCAGAGTATAGACCATGACATGGCTGAGGGTTGAGATACTTTTGGCCACGCCCCTTTTCCCTAGAAGCCCCTAAACCCATTGAAATAGCATTAAGGGTTTAAATTTGTTAGGCCCCGCCCCTTTGGGTCCAGAAGCCCATAATACCATTCAGAGTATAGACCATGACATGGCTGAGGGTTGAGATACTTTTGACCACGCCCCTTTTGCCTAGAAGCCCCTAAACCCATTGAAATAGCATTGGGGGTTTAAATTCGTTAGGCCCCGCCCCTTTGGGTCCAGAAGCCCAGAATACCATTCAGAGTATAGACCATGACATGGTTGAGATACTTTTGGCCACGCCCCTTTTGCCTAGAAGCCCCTAAACCCATTGAAATAGCATTAAGGGTTTAAATTCGTTAGGCCCCGCCCCAGTGGGTCCAGAAGCCCAGAATACCATTCAGAGTATAGACCATGACATGGCTGAGGGTTGAGATACTTTTGGCCACGCCCCTTTTGCCTAGAAGCCCCTAAACCCATTGAAATAGCATTAAGGGTTTAAATTCGTTAGGCCCCGCCCCTTTGGGTCCAGAAGCCCAGAATACAATTCAGAGTATAGACCATGACATGGCTGAGGGTTGAGATACTTTTAGCCAAGCCCCTTTTGAATAGAAGCCCCTAAACTCATTGAAATATCATTAAGGGTTTAAATTCGTTAGGCCCCGCCCCTTTAAGTCCAGAAGCCCAGAATACCATTCAGAGTATAGACCATGACATGACTGAGGGTTGATATACTTTTGGCCATGCCCCTTTTTCCTATAAGCCCCTAAACCCATTGAAATAGCATTAAGGGTTTAAATTCGTTAGGCCCCGCCCCTTTGGGTCAAGAAGCCGAGAATACCATTCAGAGTATAGACAATGACATGGCTGAGGGTTGAGATACTTTTGGCCACGCCCCTTTTGCCTAGAAGCCCCTAAACCCATTGAAATAGCATTAAGGGTTTAAATTCGTTAGGCCCCGCCCCTTTAAGTCCAGAAGCCCAGAATACCATTCAGAGTATAGACCATGACATGGCTGAGGGTTGAGATACTTTTGGCCACGCCCCTTTTTCCTAGAAGCCCCTAAACCCATTGAAATAGCATTAAGGGTTTAAATTCGTTAGGCCCCGCCCCTTTGGGTCCAGAAGCCCATAATACCATTCAGAGTATAGACCATGACATGGCTGAGGGTTGAGATACTTTTGACCACGCCCCTTTTGCCTAGAAGCCCCTAAACCCATTAAAATAGCATTGGGGGTTTAAATTCGTTAGGCCCCGCCCCTTTGGGTCCAGAAGCCCAGAATACCATTCAGAGTATAGACCATGACATGGCTGAGGGTTGAGATACTTTTGACCACGCCCCTTTTGCCTAGAAGCCCCTAAACCATTGAAATAGCATTGGGGGTTTAAATTCGTTAGGCTTCGCCCCTTTGGGTCCAGAAGCCCAGAATACCATTCAGAGTATAGACCATGACATGGTTGAGATACTTTTGGCCACGCCCCTTTTGCCTAGAAGCCCCTAAACCCATTGAAATAGCATTAAGGGTTTAAATTCGTTAGGCCCCGCCCCAGTGGGTCCAGAAGCCCAGAATACCATTCAGAGTATAGACCATGACATGGCTGAGGGTTGAGATACTTTTGGCCACGCCCCTTTTGCCTAGAAGCCCCTAAACCCATTGAAATAGCATTAAGGGTTTAAATTCGTTAGGCCCCGCCCCTTTGGGTCCAGAAGCCCAGAATACAATTCAGAGTATAGACCATGACATGGCTGAGGGTTGAGATACTTTTAGCCACGCCCCTTTTGAATAGAAGCCCCTAAACTCATTGAAATATCATTAAGGGTTTAAATTCGTTAGGCCCCGCCCCTTTGGGTCCAGAAGCCCAGAATACCATTCAGAGTATAGACCATGACATGGTTGAGATACTTTTGGCCACGCCCCTTTTGCCTAGAAGCCCCTAAACCCATTGAAATAGCATTAAGGGTTTAAATTCGTTAGGCCCCGCCCCTTTAAGTCCAGAAGCCCAGAATACCATTCAGAGTATAGACCATGACATGGCTGAGGGTTGAGATACTTTTAGCCACGCCCCTTTTGAATAGAAGCCCCTAAACTCATTGAAATATCATTAAGGGTTTAAATTTGTTAGGCCCCGCCCCTTTGGGTCCAGAAGCCCATAATACCATTCAGAGTATAGACCATGACATGGCTGAGGGTTGAGATACTTTTGACCACGCCCCTTTTGCCTAGAAGCCCCTAAACCCATTGAAACATCATTGGGGGTTTAAATTCGTTAGGCCCCGCCCCTTTGGGTCCAGAAGCCCAGAATACCATTCAGAGTATAGACCATGACATGGCTGAGGGTTGAGATACTTTTTACCACGCCCCTTTTGCCTAGAAGCCCCTAAACCCATTGAAATAGCATTAAGGGTTTAAATTCGTTAGGCTCCGCCCCTTTGGGTCCAGAAGCCCAGAATACCATTCAGAGTATAGACCATGACATGGTTGAGATACTTTTGGCCACGCCCCTTTTGCCTAGAAGCCCCTAAACCCATTGAAATAGCATAAAGGGTTTAAATTCGTTAGGCCCCGCCCCTTTGGGTCCAGAAGCCCAGAATACCATTCAGAGTATAGACCATGACATGGCTGAGGGTTGAGATACTTTTAGCTACGCCCCTTTTGAATAGAAGCCCCTAAACTCATTGAAATATCATTAAGGGTTTAAATTCGTTAGGCCCCGCCCCTTTAAGTCCAGAAGCCCAGAATACCATTCAGAGTATAAACCATGACATGACTGAGGGTTGAGATACTTTTGACCACGCCCCTTTTGCCTAGAAGCCCCTAAACCCATTGAAATAGCATTGGGGGTTTAAATTCGTTAGGCCCCGCCCCTTTGGGTCCAGAAGCCCAGAATACCATTCAGAGTATAGACCATGACATGGCTGAGGGTTGAGATACTTTTGACCACGCCCCTTTTGCCTAGAAGCCCCTAAACCCATTGAAATAGCATTAAGGGTTTAAATTCGTTAGGCCCCGCCCCTTTGGGTCCAGAAGCCCAGAATACCATTCAGAGTATAGACCATGACATGGCTGAGGGTTGAGATACTTTTGGCCACGCCCCTTTTGCCTAGAAGCCCCTAAACCCATTGAAATAGCATTAAGGGTTTAAATTCGTTAGGCCCCGCCCCTTTGGGTCCAGAAGCCCATAATACCATTCAGAGTATAGACCATGACATGGCTGAGGGTTGAGATACTTTTGGCCACGCCCCTTTTGCCTAGAAGCCCCTAAACCCATTGAAATAGCATTGGGGGTTTAAATTCGTTAGGCCCCGCCCCTTTGGGTCCAGAAGCCCAGAATACCATTTACAGTATAGACCATGACATGGCTGAGGGTTGAGATACTTTTGGCCACACCCCTTTTGCCTAGAAGCCCCTAAACTCATTGAAATAGCATTAAGGGTTTAAATTCGTTAGGCCCTGCCCCTTTAAGTTCAGAAGCCCAGAATACCATTCATAGTATAGACCATGACATGACTGAGGGTTGATATACTTTTGGCCACGCCCCTTTTTCCTATAAGCCCCTAAACCCATTGAAATAGCATTAAGGGTTTAAATTCGTTAGGCCCCGCCCCTTTGGGTCAAGAAGCCCAGAATACCATTCAGAGTATAGACCATGACATGGCTGAGGGTTGAGATACTTTTGGCCACGCCCCTTTTGCCTAGAAGCCCCTAAACCCATTGAAATAGCATTAAGGGTTTAAATTCGTTAGGCCCCGCCCCTTTAAGTCCAGAAGCCCAGAATACCATTCAGAGTATAGACCATGACATGGCTGAGGGTTGAGATACTTTTGGCCACGCCCCTTTTTCCTAGAAGCCCCTAAACCCATTGAAATAGCATTAAGGGTTTAAATTCGTTAGCCCCCGCCCCTTTGGGTCCAGAAGCCCAGAATACCATTTACAGTATAGACCATGACATGGCTGAGGGTTGAGATACTTTTGGCCACGCCCCTTTTGCCTAGAAGCCCCTAAACCCATTGAAATAGCATTAAGGGTTTAAATTCGTTAGGCCCCGCCCCTTTGGGTCCAGAAGCCCAGAATACCATTCAGAGTATAGACCATGACATGGCTGAGGGTTGAGATACTTTTGGCCACGCCCCTTTTTCCTATAAGCCCCTAAACCCATTGAAATAGCATTAAGGGTTTAAATTCGTTAGGCCCCGCCCCTTTGGGTCAAGAAGCCCAGAATACCATTCAGAGTATAGACCATGACATGGCTGAGGGTTGAGATACTTTTGGCCACGCCCCTTTTGCCTAGAAGCCCCTAAACCCATTGAAATAGCATTAAGGGTTTAAATTCGTTAGGCCCCGCCCCTTTAAGTCCAGAAGCCCAGAATACCATTCAGAGTATAGACCATGACATGGCTGAGGGTTGAGATACTTTTGGCCACGCCCCTTTTTCCTAGAAGCCCCTAAACCCATTGAAATAGCATTAAGGGTTTAAATTCGTTAGGCCCCGCCCCTTTGGGTCCAGAAGCCCATAATACCATTCAGAGTATAGACCATGACATGACTGAGGGTTGATATACTTTTGGCCACGCCCCTTTTTCCTATAAGCCCCTAAACCCATTGAAATAGCATTAAGGGTTTAAATTCGTTAGGCCCCGCCCCTTTGGGTCAAGAAGCCCAGAATACCATTCAGATTATAGACCATGACATGGCTGAGGGTTGAGATACTTTTGTCCACGCCCCTTTTGCCTAGAAGCCCCTAAACCCATTGAAATAGCATTAAGGGTTTAAATTCGTTAGGCCCCGCCCCTTTAAGTCCAGAAGCCCAGAATACCATTCAGAGTATAGACCTTGACATGGCTGAGGGTTGAGATACTTTTGACCACGCCCCTTTTGCCTAGAAGCCCCTAAACCCATTGAAATAGCATTGGGGGTTTAAATTCGTTAGGCCCCGCCCCTTTGGGTCCAGAAGCCCAGAATACCATTCAGAGTATAGACCATGACATGGCTGAGGGTTGAGATACTTTTGGCCACGCCACTTTTGCCTAGAAGCCCCTAAACCCATTGAAATAGCATTAAGGGTTTAAATTCGTTAGGCCCCGCCCCTTTGGGTCCAGAAGCCCAGAATACCATTCAGAGTATAGACCATGACATGGCTGAGGGTTGAGATACTTTTGACCACGCCCCTTTTGCCTAGAAGCCCCTAAACCCATTGAAATAGCATTGGGGGTTTAAATTCGTTAGGCCCCGCCCCTTTGGGTCCAGAAGCCCATAATATAATTCAGAGTATAGACCATGACATGGCTGAGGGTTGAGATACTTTTGGCCACGCCCCTTTTGCCTAGAAGCCCCTAAACCCATTGAAATAGCATTAAGGGTTTAAATTCGTTAGGCCCCGCCCCTTTGGGTCCAGAAGCCCATAATACCATTCAGAGTATAGACCATGACATGGCTGAGGGTTGAGATACTTTTGGCCACGCCCCTTTTGCCTAGAAGCCCCTAAACCCATTGAAATAGCATTGGGGGTTTAAATTCGTTAGGCCCCGCCCCTTTGGGTCCAGAAGCCCAGAATACCATTTACAGTATAGACCATGACATGGCTGAGGGTTGAGATACTTTTGGCCACGCCCCTTTTGCCTAGAAGCCCCTAAACCCATTGAAATAGCATTAAGGGTTTAAATTCGTTAGGCCCCGCCCCTTTAAGTCCAGAAGCCCAGAATACCATTCAGAGTATAGACCATGACATGGCTGAGGGTTGAGATACTTTTGACCACGCCCCTTTTGCCTAGAAGCCCCTAAACCCATTGAAATAGCATTGGGGGTTTAAATTCGTTAGGCCCCGCCCCTTTGGGTCCAGAAGCCCATAATATAATTCAGAGTATAGACCATGACATGGCTGAGGGTTGAGATACTTTTGGCCACGCCCCTTTTGCCTAGAAGCCCCTAAACCCATTGAAATAGCATTAAGGGTTTAAATTCGTTAGGCCCCGCCCCTTTGGGTCCAGAAGCCCATAATACCATTCAGAGTATAGACCATGACATGGCTGAGGGTTGAGATACTTTTGACCACGCCCCTTTTGCCTAGAAGCACCTAAACCCATTGAAATAGCATTGGGGGTTTAAATTCGTTAGGCCCCGCCCCTTTGGGTCCAGTAGCCCAGAATACCATTCAGAGTATAGACCATGACATGGTTGAGATACTTTTGGCCACGCCCCTTTTGCCTAGAAGCCCCTAAACCCATTGAAATAGCATTAAGGGTTTAAATTCGTTAGGCCCCGCCCCTTTAAGTCCAGAAGCCCAGAATACCATTCAGAGTATAGACCATGACATGGCTGAGGGTTGAGATACTTTTAGCCACGCCCCTTTTGAATAGAAGCCCCTAAACTCATTGAAATATCATTAAGGGTTTAAATTTGTTAGGCCCCGCCCCTTTGGGTCCAGAAGCCCATAATACCATTCAGAGTATAGACCATGACATGGCTGAGGGTTGAGATACTTTTGACCACGCCCCTTTTGCCTAGAAGCCCCTAAACCCATTGAAACATCATTGGGGGTTTAAATTCGTTAGGCCCCGCCCCTTTGGGTCCAGAAGCCCAGAATACCATTCAGAGTATAGACCATGACATGGCTGAGGGTTGAGATACTTTTTACCACGCCCCTTTTGCCTAGAAGCCCCTAAACCCATTGAAATAGCATTAAGGGTTTAAATTCGTTAGGCCCCGCCCCTTTGGGTCCAGAAGCCCAGAATACCATTCAGAGTATAGACCATGACATGGCTGAGGGTTGAGATACTTTTGGCCACGCCCCTTTTGAATAGAAGCCCCTAAACCCATTGAAATAGCATTAAGGGTTTAAATTCGTTAGGCCCCGCCCCTTTAAGTCCAGAAGCCCAGAATACCATTCAGAGTATAGACCTTGACATGGCTGAGGGTTGAGATACTTTTGACCACGCCCCTTTTGCCTAGAAGCCCCTAAACCCATTGAAATAGCATTGGGGGTTTAAATTCGTTAGGCCCCGCCCCTTTGGGTCCAGAAGCCCAGAATACCATTCAGAGTATAGACCATGACATGGCTGAGGGTTGAGATACTTTTGGCCACGCCACTTTTGCCTAGAAGCCCCTAAACCCATTGAAATAGCATTAAGGGTTTAAATTCGTTAGGCCCCGCCCCTTTGGGTCCAGAAGCCCAGAATACCATTCAGAGTATAGACCATGACATGGCTGAGGGTTGAGATACTTTTGGCCACGCCCCTTTTGCCTAGAAGCCCCTAAACCCATTGAAATAGCATTAAGGGTTTAAATTCGTTAGGCCCCGCCCCTTTGGGTTCAGAAGCCCAGAATACCATTCAGAATATAGACCATGACATGGCTGAGGGTTGAGATACTTTTTGCCACGCCCCTTTTGCCTAGAAGCCCCTAAACCCATTGAAATAGCATTAAGGGTTTAAATTCGTTAGGCCCCGCCCCTTTGGGTCCAGAAGCCCATAATACCATTCAGAGTATAGACCATGACATGGCTGAGGGTTGAGATACTTTTGGCCACGCCCCTTTTCCCTAGAAGCCCCTAAACCCATTGAAATAGCATTAAGGGTTTAAATTTGTTAGGCCCCGCCCCTTTGGGTCCAGAAGCCCATAATACCATTCAGAGTATAGACCATGACATGGCTGAGGGTTGAGATACTTTTGACCACGCCCCTTTTGCCTAGAAGCCCCTAAACCCATTGAAATAGCATTGGGGGTTTAAATTCGTTAGGCCCCGCCCCTTTGGGTCCAGAAGCCCAGAATACCATTCAGAGTATAGACCATGACATGGTTGAGATACTTTTGGCCACGCCCCTTTTGCCTAGAAGCCCCTAAACCCATTGAAATAGCATTAAGGGTTTAAATTCGTTAGGCCCCGCCCCAGTGGGTCCAGAAGCCCAGAATACCATTCAGAGTATAGACCATGACATGGCTGAGGGTTGAGATACTTTTGGCCACGCCCCTTTTGCCTAGAAGCCCCTAAACCCATTGAAATAGCATTAAGGGTTTAAATTCGTTAGGCCCCGCCCCTTTGGGTCCAGAAGCCCAGAATACCATTCAGAGTATAGACCATGACATGGCTGAGGGTTGAGATACTTTTGGCCACGCCCCTTTTGCCTAGAAGCCCCTAAACCCATTGAAATAGCATTAAGGGTTTAAATTCGTAGGCCCCGCCCCTTTGGGTCCAGAAGCCCATAATACCATTCAGAGTATAGACCATGACATGGCTGAGGGTTGAGATACTTTTGACCACGCCCCTTTTGCCTAGAAGCACCTAAACCCATTGAAATAGCATTGGGGGTTTAAATTCGTTAGGCCCCGCCCCTTTGGGTCCAGAAGCCCAGAATACCATTCAGAGTATAGACCATGACATGGTTGAGATACTTTTGGCCACGCCCCTTTTGCCTAGAAGCCCCTAAACCCATTGAAATAGCATTAAGGGTTTAAATTCGTTAGGCCCCGCCCCTTTAAGTCCAGAAGCCCAGAATACCATTCAGAGTATAGACCATGACATGGCTGAGGGTTGAGATACTTTTAGCCACGCCCCTTTTGAATAGAAGCCCCTAAACTCATTGAAATATCATTAAGGGTTTAAATTTGTTAGGCCCCGCCCCTTTGGGTCCAGAAGCCCATAATACCATTCAGAGTATAGACCATGACATGGCTGAGGGTTGAGATACTTTTGACCACGCCCCTTTTGCCTAGAAGCCCCTAAACCCATTGAAACATCATTGGGGGTTTAAATTCGTTAGGCCCCGCCCCTTTGGGTCCAGAAGCCCAGAATACCATTCAGAGTATAGACCATGACATGGCTGAGGGTTGAGATACTTTTTACCACGCCCCTTTTGCCTAGAAGCCCCTAAACCCATTGAAATAGCATTAAGGGTTTAAATTCGTTAGGCCCCGCCCCTTTGGGTCCAGAAGCCCAGAATACCATTCAGAGTATAGACCATGACATGGTTGAGATACTTTTGGCCACGCCCCTTTTGCCTAGAAGCCCCTAAACCCATTGAAATAGCATTAAGGGTTTAAATTCGTTAGGCCCCGCCCCTTTGGGTCCAGAAGCCCAGAATACCATTCAGAGTATAGACCATGACATGGCTGAGGGTTGAGATACTTTTAGCCACGCCCCTTTTGAATAGAAGCCCCTAAACTCATTGAAATATCATTAAGGGTTTAAATTCGTTAGGCCCCGCCCCTTTAAGTCCAGAAGCCCAGAATACCATTCAGAGTATAAACCATGACATGACTGAGGGTTGAGATACTTTTGACCACGCCCCTTTTGCCTAGAAGCCCCTAAACCCATTGAAATAGCATTGGGGGTTTAAATTCGTTAGGCCCCGCCCCTTTGGGTCCAGAAGCCCAGAATACCATTCAGAGTATAGACCATGACATGGCTGAGGGTTGAGATACTTTTGGCCACGCCCCTTTTGCCTAGAAGCCCCTAAACCCATTGAAATAGCATTAAGGGTTTAAATTCGTTAGGCCCCGCCCCTTTAAGTCCAGAAGCCCAGAATACCATTCAGAGTATAGACCATGACATGGCTGAGGGTTGAGATACTTTTGACCACGCCCCTTTTGCCTAGAAGCCCCTAAACCCATTGAAATAGCATTGGGGGTTTAAATTCGTTAGGCCCCGCCCCTTTGGGTCCAGAAGCCCATAATATAATTCAGAGTATAGACCATGACATGGCTGAGGGTTGAGATACTTTTGGCCACGCCCCTTTTGCCTAGAAGCCCCTAAACCCATTGAAATAGCATTAAGGGTTTAAATTCGTTAGGCCCCGCCCCTTTGGGTCCAGAAGCCCATAATACCATTCAGAGTATAGACCATGACATGGCTGAGGGTTGAGATACTTTTGACCACGCCCCTTTTGCCTAGAAGCACCTAAACCCATTGAAATAGCATTGGGGGTTTAAATTCGTTAGGCCCCGCCCCTTTGGGTCCAGAAGCCCAGAATACCATTCAGAGTATAGACCATGACATGGTTGAGATACTTTTGGCCACGCCCCTTTTGCCTAGAAGCCCCTAAACCCATTGAAATAGCATTAAGGGTTTAAATTCGTTAGGCCCCGCCCCTTTAAGTCCAGAAGCCCAGAATACCATTCAGAGTATAGACCATGACATGGCTGAGGGTTGAGATACTTTTAGCCACGCCCCTTTTGAATAGAAGCCCCTAAACTCATTGAAATATCATTAAGGGTTTAAATTTGTTAGGCCCCGCCCCTTTGGGTCCAGAAGCCCATAATACCATTCAGAGTATAGACCATGACATGGCTGAGGGTTGAGATACTTTTGACCACGCCCCTTTTGCCTAGAAGCCCCTAAACCCATTGAAACATCATTGGGGGTTTAAATTCGTTAGGCCCCGCCCCTTTGGGTCCAGAAGCCCAGAATACCATTCAGAGTATAGACCATGACATGGCTGAGGGTTGAGATACTTTTTACCACGCCCCTTTTGCCTAGAAGCCCCTAAACCCATTGAAATAGCATTAAGGGTTTAAATTCGTTAGGCCCCGCCCCTTTGGGTCCAGAAGCCCAGAATACCATTCAGAGTATAGACCATGACATGGCTGAGGGTTGAGATACTTTTGGCCACGCCCCTTTTGAATAGAAGCCCCTAAACCCATTGAAATAGCATTAAGGGTTTAAATTCGTTAGGCCCCGCCCCTTTAAGTCCAGAAGCCCAGAATACCATTCAGAGTATAGACCTTGACATGGCTGAGGGTTGAGATACTTTTGACCACGCCCCTTTTGCCTAGAAGCCCCTAAACCCATTGAAATAGCATTGGGGGTTTAAATTCGTTAGGCCCCGCCCCTTTGGGTCCAGAAGCCCAGAATACCATTCAGAGTATAGACCATGACATGGCTGAGGGTTGAGATACTTTTGGCCACGCCACTTTTGCCTAGAAGCCCCTAAACCCATTGAAATAGCATTAAGGGTTTAAATTCGTTAGGCCCCGCCCCTTTGGGTCCAGAAGCCCAGAATACCATTCAGAGTATAGACCATGACATGGCTGAGGGTTGAGATACTTTTGGCCACGCCCCTTTTGCCTAGAAGCCCCTAAACCCATTGAAATAGCATTAAGGGTTTAAATTCGTTAGGCCCCGCCCCTTTGGGTTCAGAAGCCCAGAATACCATTCAGAATATAGACCATGACATGGCTGAGGGTTGAGATACTTTTTGCCACGCCCCTTTTGCCTAGAAGCCCCTAAACCCATTGAAATAGCATTAAGGGTTTAAATTCGTTAGGCCCCGCCCCTTTGGGTCCAGAAGCCCATAATACCATTCAGAGTATAGACCATGACATGGCTGAGGGTTGAGATACTTTTGGCCACGCCCCTTTTCCCTAGAAGCCCCTAAACCCATTGAAATAGCATTAAGGGTTTAAATTTGTTAGGCCCCGCCCCTTTGGGTCCAGAAGCCCATAATACCATTCAGAGTATAGACCATGACATGGCTGAGGGTTGAGATACTTTTGACCACGCCCCTTTTGCCTAGAAGCCCCTAAACCCATTGAAATAGCATTGGGGGTTTAAATTCGTTAGGCCCCGCCCCTTTGGGTCCAGAAGCCCAGAATACCATTCAGAGTATAGACCATGACATGGTTGAGATACTTTTGGCCACGCCCCTTTTGCCTAGAAGCCCCTAAACCCATTGAAATAGCATTAAGGGTTTAAATTCGTTAGGCCCCGCCCCAGTGGGTCCAGAAGCCCAGAATACCATTCAGAGTATAGACCATGACATGGCTGAGGGTTGAGATACTTTTGGCCACGCCCCTTTTGCCTAGAAGCCCCTAAACCCATTGAAATAGCATTAAGGGTTTAAATTCGTTAGGCCCCGCCCCTTTGGGTCCAGAAGCCCAGAATACCATTCAGAGTATAGACCATGACATGGCTGAGGGTTGAGATACTTTTGGCCACGCCCCTTTTGCCTAGAAGCCCCTAAACCCATTGAAATAGCATTAAGGGTTTAAATTCGTAGGCCCCGCCCCTTTGGGTCCAGAAGCCCATAATACCATTCAGAGTATAGACCATGACATGGCTGAGGGTTGAGATACTTTTGGCCACGCCCCTTTTGCCTAGAAGCCCCTAAACCCATTGAAATAGCATTGGGGGTTTAAATTCGTTAGGCCCCGCCCCTTTGGGTCCAGAAGCCCAGAATACCATTTACAGTATAGACCATGACATGGCTGAGGGTTGAGATACTTTTGGCCACGCCCCTTTTGCCTAGAAGCCCCTAAACCCATTGAAATAGCATTAAGGGTTTAAATTCGTTAGGCCCCGCCCCTTTAAGTCCAGAAGCCCAGAATACCATTCAGAGTATAGACCATGACATGGCTGAGGGTTGAGATACTTTTGACCACGCCCCTTTTGCCTAGAAGCCCCTAAACCCATTGAAATAGCATTGGGGGTTTAAATTCGTTAGGCCCCGCCCCTTTGGGTCCAGAAGCCCATAATACCATTCAGAGTATAGACCATGACATGGCTGAGGGTTGAGATACTTTTGACCACGCCCCTTTTGCCTAGAAGCCCCTAAACCCATTGAAACAGCATTGGGGGTTTAAATTCGTTAGTCCCCGCCCCTTTGGGTCCAGAAGCCCAGAATACCATTCAGAGTATAGACCATGACATGGCTGAGGGTTGAGATACTTTTTACCACGCCCCGTTTGCCTAGAAGCCCCTAAACCCATTGAAATAGCATTAAGGGTTTAAATTCGTTAGGCCCCGCCCCTTTGGGTCCAGAAGCCCAGAATACCATTCAGAGTATAGACCATGACATGGCTGAGGGTTGAGATACTTTTGGCCACGCCCCTTTTGCCTAGAAGCCACTAAACCCATTGAAATAGCATTAAGGGTTTAAATTCGTTAGGCCCCGCCCCTTTGGGTCCAGAAGCCCTTAATATAATTCAGAGTATAGACCATGACATGGCTGAGGGTTGAGATACTTTTGGCCACGCCCCTTTTGCCTAGAAGCCCCTAAACCCATTGAAATAGCATTAAGGGTTTAAATTCGTTAGGCCCCGCCCCTTTGGGTCCATAAGCCCATAATACCATTCAGAGTATAGACCATGACATGGCTGAGGGTTGAGATACTTTTGACCACGCCCCTTTTGCCTAGAAGCACCTAAACCCATTGAAATAGCATTGGGGGTTTAAATTCGTTAGGCCCCGCCCCTTTGGGTCCAGAAGCCCAGAATACCATTCAGAGTATAGACCATGACATGGCTGAGGGTTGAGATACTTTTAGCCACGCCCCTTTTGAATAGAAGCCCCTAAACTCTTTGAAATATCATTAAGGGTTTAAATTCGTTAGGCCCCGCCCCTTTAAGTCCAGAAGCCCAGAATACCATTCAGAGTATAAACCATGACATGACTGAGGGTTGATATACTTTTGGCCACGCCCCTTTTTCCTATAAGCCCCTAAACCCATTGAAATAGCATTAAGGGTTTAAATTCGTTAGGCCCCGCCCCTTTGGGTCAAGAAGCCCAGAATACCATTCAGAGTATAGACCATGACATGGCTGAGGGTTGAGATACTTTTGGCCACGCCCCTTTTGCCTAGAAGCCCCTAAACCCATTGAAATAGCATTAAGGGTTTAAATTCGTTAGGCCCCGCCCCTTTAAGTCCAGAAGCCCAGAATACCATTCAGAGTATAGACCATGACATGGCTGAGGGTTGAGATACTTTTGACCACGCCCCTTTTGCCTAGAAGCCCCTAAACCCATTGAAATAGCATTGGGGGTTTAAATTCGTTAGGCCCCACCCCTTTGGGTCCAGAAGCCCATAATACCATTCAGAGTATAGACCATGACATGGCTGAGGGTTGAGATACTTTTGACCACGCCCCTTTTGCCTAGAAGCCCCTAAACCCATTAAAACAGCATTGGGGGTTTAAATTCGTTAGTCCCCGCCCCTTTGGGTCCAGAAGCCCAGAATACCATTCAGAGTATAGACCATGACATGGCTAAGGGTTGAGATACTTTTTACCACGCCCCTTTTGCCTAGAAGCCCCTAAACCCATTGAAATAGCATTAAGGGTTTAAATTCGTTAGGCCCCGCCCCTTTGGGTCCAGAAGCCCAGAATACCATTCAGAGTATAGACCATGACATGGCTGAGGGTTGAGATACTTTTGGCCACGCCCCTTTTGCCTAGAAGCCACTAAACCCATTGAAATAGCATTAAGGGTTTAAATTCGTTAGGCCCCGCCCCTTTGGGTCCAGAAGCCCATAATATAATTCAGAGTATAGACCATGACATGGCTGAGGGTTGAGATACTTTTGGCCACGCCCCTTTTGCCTAGAAGCCCCTAAACCCATTGAAATAGCATTAAGGGTTTAAATTCGTTAGGCCCCGCCCCTTTGGGTCCAGAAGCCCATAATACCATTCAGAGTATAGACCATGACATGGCTGAGGGTTGAGATACTTTTGACCACGCCCCTTTTGCCTAGAAGCACCTAAACCCATTGAAATAGCATTGGGGGTTTAAATTCGTTAGGCCCCGCCCCTTTGGGTCCAGAAGCCCAGAATACCATTCAGAGTATAGACCATGACATGGTTGAGATACTTTTGGCCACGCCCCTTTTGCCTAGAAGCCCCTAAACCCATTGAAATAGCATTAAGGGTTTAAATTCGTTAGGCCCCGCCCCTTTAAGTCCAGAAGCCCAGAATACCATTCAGAGTATAGACCATGACATGGCTGAGGGTTGAGATACTTTTAGCCACGCCCCTTTTGAATAGAAGCCCCTAAACTCATTGAAATATCATTAAGGGTTTAAATTTGTTAGGCCCCGCCCCTTTGGGTCCAGAAGCCCATAATACCATTCAGAGTATAGACCATGACATGGCTGAGGGTTGAGATACTTTTGACCACGCCCCTTTTGCCTAGAAGCCCCTAAACCCATTGAAACATCATTGGGGGTTTAAATTCGTTAGGCCCCGCCCCTTTGGGTCCAGAAGCCCAGAATACCATTCAGAGTATAGACCATGACATGGCTGAGGGTTGAGATACTTTTTACCACGCCCCTTTTGCCTAGAAGCCCCTAAACCCATTGAAATAGCATTAAGGGTTTAAATTCGTTAGGCCCCGCCCCTTTGGGTCCAGAAGCCCAGAATACCATTCAGAGTATAGACCATGACATGGTTGAGATACTTTTGGCCACGCCCCTTTTGCCTAGAAGCCCCTAAACCCATTGAAATAGCATTAAGGGTTTAAATTCGTTAGGCCCCGCCCCTTTGGGTCCAGAAGCCCAGAATACCATTCAGAGTATAGACCATGACATGGCTGAGGGTTGAGATACTTTTAGCCACGCCCCTTTTGAATAGAAGCCCCTAAACTCATTGAAATATCATTAAGGGTTTAAATTCGTTAGGCCCCGCCCCTTTAAGTCCAGAAGCCCAGAATACCATTCAGAGTATAAACCATGACATGACTGAGGGTTGAGATACTTTTGACCACGCCCCTTTTGCCTAGAAGCCCCTAAACCCATTGAAATAGCATTAAGGGTTTAAATTCGTTAGGCCCCGCCCCTTTGGGTCCAGAAGCCCAGAATACCATTCAGAGTATAGACCATGACATGGCTGAGGGTTGAGATACTTTTGGCCACGCCCCTTTTGCCTAGAAGCCCCTAAACCCATTGAAATAGCATTAAGGGTTTAAATTCGTAGGCCCCGCCCCTTTGGGTCCAGAAGCCCATAATACCATTCAGAGTATAGACCATGACATGGCTGAGGGTTGAGATACTTTTGGCCACGCCCCTTTTGCCTAGAAGCCCCTAAACCCATTGAAATAGCATTGGGGGTTTAAATTCGTTAGGCCCCGCCCCTTTGGGTCCAGAAGCCCAGAATACCATTTACAGTATAGACCATGACATGGCTGAGGGTTGAGATACTTTTGGCCACGCCCCTTTTGCCTAGAAGCCCCTAAACCCATTGAAATAGCATTAAGGGTTTAAATTCGTTAGGCCCCGCCCCTTTAAGTCCAGAAGCCCAGAATACCATTCAGAGTATAGACCATGACATGGCTGAGGGTTGAGATACTTTTGACCACGCCCCTTTTGCCTAGAAGCCCCTAAACCCATTGAAATAGCATTGGGGGTTTAAATTCGTTAGGCCCCGCCCCTTTGGGTCCAGAAGCCCATAATACCATTCAGAGTATAGACCATGACATGGCTGAGGGTTGAGATACTTTTGACCACGCCCCTTTTGCCTAGAAGCCCCTAAACCCATTGAAACAGCATTGGGGGTTTAAATTCGTTAGTCCCCGCCCCTTTGGGTCCAGAAGCCCAGAATACCATTCAGAGTATAGACCATGACATGGCTGAGGGTTGAGATACTTTTTACCACGCCCCGTTTGCCTAGAAGCCCCTAAACCCATTGAAATAGCATTAAGGGTTTAAATTCGTTAGGCCCCGCCCCTTTGGGTCCAGAAGCCCAGAATACCATTCAGAGTATAGACCATGACATGGCTGAGGGTTGAGATACTTTTGGCCACGCCCCTTTTGCCTAGAAGCCACTAAACCCATTGAAATAGCATTAAGGGTTTAAATTCGTTAGGCCCCGCCCCTTTGGGTCCAGAAGCCCTTAATATAATTCAGAGTATAGACCATGACATGGCTGAGGGTTGAGATACTTTTGGCCACGCCCCTTTTGCCTAGAAGCCCCTAAACCCATTGAAATAGCATTAAGGGTTTAAATTCGTTAGGCCCCGCCCCTTTGGGTCCATAAGCCCATAATACCATTCAGAGTATAGACCATGACATGGCTGAGGGTTGAGATACTTTTGACCACGCCCCTTTTGCCTAGAAGCACCTAAACCCATTGAAATAGCATTGGGGGTTTAAATTCGTTAGGCCCCGCCCCTTTGGGTCCAGAAGCCCAGAATACCATTCAGAGTATAGACCATGACATGGCTGAGGGTTGAGATACTTTTAGCCACGCCCCTTTTGAATAGAAGCCCCTAAACTCTTTGAAATATCATTAAGGGTTTAAATTCGTTAGGCCCCGCCCCTTTAAGTCCAGAAGCCCAGAATACCATTCAGAGTATAAACCATGACATGACTGAGGGTTGATATACTTTTGGCCACGCCCCTTTTTCCTATAAGCCCCTAAACCCATTGAAATAGCATTAAGGGTTTAAATTCGTTAGGCCCCGCCCCTTTGGGTCAAGAAGCCCAGAATACCATTCAGAGTATAGACCATGACATGGCTGAGGGTTGAGATACTTTTGGCCACGCCCCTTTTGCCTAGAAGCCCCTAAACCCATTGAAATAGCATTAAGGGTTTAAATTCGTTAGGCCCCGCCCCTTTAAGTCCAGAAGCCCAGAATACCATTCAGAGTATAGACCATGACATGGCTGAGGGTTGAGATACTTTTGACCACGCCCCTTTTGCCTAGAAGCCCCTAAACCCATTGAAATAGCATTGGGGGTTTAAATTCGTTAGGCCCCACCCCTTTGGGTCCAGAAGCCCATAATACCATTCAGAGTATAGACCATGACATGGCTGAGGGTTGAGATACTTTTGACCACGCCCCTTTTGCCTAGAAGCCCCTAAACCCATTAAAACAGCATTGGGGGTTTAAATTCGTTAGTCCCCGCCCCTTTGGGTCCAGAAGCCCAGAATACCATTCAGAGTATAGACCATGACATGGCTAAGGGTTGAGATACTTTTTACCACGCCCCTTTTGCCTAGAAGCCCCTAAACCCATTGAAATAGCATTAAGGGTTTAAATTCGTTAGGCCCCGCCCCTTTGGGTCCAGAAGCCCAGAATACCATTCAGAGTATAGACCATGACATGGCTGAGGGTTGAGATACTTTTGGCCACGCCCCTTTTGCCTAGAAGCCACTAAACCCATTGAAATAGCATTAAGGGTTTAAATTCGTTAGGCCCCGCCCCTTTGGGTCCAGAAGCCCATAATATAATTCAGAGTATAGACCATGACATGGCTGAGGGTTGAGATACTTTTGGCCACGCCCCTTTTGCCTAGAAGCCCCTAAACCCATTGAAATAGCATTAAGGGTTTAAATTCGTTAGGCCCCGCCCCTTTGGGTCCAGAAGCCCATAATACCATTCAGAGTATAGACCATGACATGGCTGAGGGTTGAGATACTTTTGACCACGCCCCTTTTGCCTAGAAGCACCTAAACCCATTGAAATAGCATTGGGGGTTTAAATTCGTTAGGCCCCGCCCCTTTGGGTCCAGAAGCCCAGAATACCATTCAGAGTATAGACCATGACATGGTTGAGATACTTTTGGCCACGCCCCTTTTGCCTAGAAGCCCCTAAACCCATTGAAATAGCATTAAGGGTTTAAATTCGTTAGGCCCCGCCCCTTTAAGTCCAGAAGCCCAGAATACCATTCAGAGTATAGACCATGACATGGCTGAGGGTTGAGATACTTTTAGCCACGCCCCTTTTGAATAGAAGCCCCTAAACTCATTGAAATATCATTAAGGGTTTAAATTTGTTAGGCCCCGCCCCTTTGGGTCCAGAAGCCCATAATACCATTCAGAGTATAGACCATGACATGGCTGAGGGTTGAGATACTTTTGACCACGCCCCTTTTGCCTAGAAGCCCCTAAACCCATTGAAACATCATTGGGGGTTTAAATTCGTTAGGCCCCGCCCCTTTGGGTCCAGAAGCCCAGAATACCATTCAGAGTATAGACCATGACATGGCTGAGGGTTGAGATACTTTTTACCACGCCCCTTTTGCCTAGAAGCCCCTAAACCCATTGAAATAGCATTAAGGGTTTAAATTCGTTAGGCCCCGCCCCTTTGGGTCCAGAAGCCCAGAATACCATTCAGAGTATAGACCATGACATGGTTGAGATACTTTTGGCCACGCCCCTTTTGCCTAGAAGCCCCTAAACCCATTGAAATAGCATTAAGGGTTTAAATTCGTTAGGCCCCGCCCCTTTGGGTCCAGAAGCCCAGAATACCATTCAGAGTATAGACCATGACATGGCTGAGGGTTGAGATACTTTTAGCCACGCCCCTTTTGAATAGAAGCCCCTAAACTCATTGAAATATCATTAAGGGTTTAAATTCGTTAGGCCCCGCCCCTTTAAGTCCAGAAGCCCAGAATACCATTCAGAGTATAAACCATGACATGACTGAGGGTTGAGATACTTTTGACCACGCCCCTTTTGCCTAGAAGCCCCTAAACCCATTGAAATAGCATTGGGGGTTTAAATTCGTTAGGCCCCGCCCCTTTGGGTCCAGAAGCCCAGAATACCATTCAGAGTATAGACCATGACATGGCTGAGGGTTGAGATACTTTTGACCACGCCCCTTTTGCCTAGAAGCCCCTAAACCCATTTAAATAGCATTAAGGGTTTAAATTCGTTAGGCCCCGCCCCTTTGGGTCCAGAAGCCCAGAATACCATTCAGAGTATAGACCATGACATGGCTGAGGGTTGAGATACTTTTGGCCACGCCCCTTTTGCCTAGAAGCCCCTAAACCCATTGAAATAGCATTAAGGGTTTAAATTCGTTAGGCCCCGCCCCTTTGGGTCCAGAAGCCCATAATATAATTCAGAGTATAGACCATGACATGGCTGAGGGTTGAGATACTTTTGGCCACGCCCCTTTTGCCTAGAAATCCCTAAACCCATTGAAATAGCATTAAGGGTTTAAATTCGTTAGGCCCCGCCCCTTTGGGTCCAGAAGCCCATAATACCATTCAGAGTATAGACCATGACATGGCTGAGGGTTGAGATACTTTTGACCACGCCCCTTTTGCCTAGAAGCACCTAAACCCATTGAAATAGCATTGGGGGTTTAAATTCGTTAGGCCCCGCCCCTTTGGGTCCAGAAGCCCAGAATACCATTCAGAGTATAGACCATGACATGGTTGAGATACTTTTGGCCACGCCCCTTTTGCCTAGAAGCCCCTAAACCCATTGAAATAGCATTAAGGGTTTAAATTCGTTAGGCCCCGCCCCTTTAAGTCCAGAAGCCCAGAATACCATTCAGAGTATAGACCATGACATGGCTGAGGGTTGAGATACTTTTAGCCACGCCCCTTTTGAATAGAAGCCCCTAAACTCATTGAAATATCATTAAGGGTTTAAATTTGTTAGGCCCCGCCCCTTTGGGTCCAGAAGCCCATAATACCATTCAGAGTATAGACCATGACATGGCTGAGGGTTGAGATACTTTTGACCACGCCCCTTTTGCCTAGAAGCCCCTAAACCCATTGAAACATCATTGGGGGTTTAAATTCGTTAGGCCCCGCCCCTTTGGGTCCAGAAGCCCAGAATACCATTCAGAGTATAGACCATGACATGGCTGAGGGTTGAGATACTTTTTACCACGCCCCTTTTGCCTAGAAGCCCCTAAACCCATTGAAATAGCATTAAGGGTTTAAATTCGTTAGGCCCCGCCCCTTTGGGTCCAGAAGCCCAGAATACCATTCAGAGTATAGACCATGACATGGTTGAGATACTTTTGGCCACGCCCCTTTTGCCTAGAAGCCCCTAAACCCATTGAAATAGCATTAAGGGTTTAAATTCGTTAGGCCCCGCCCCTTTGGGTCCAGAAGCCCAGAATACCATTCAGAGTATAGACCATGACATGGCTGAGGGTTGAGATACTTTTAGCCACGCCCCTTTTGAATAGAAGCCCCTAAACTCATTGAAATATCATTAAGGGTTTAAATTCGTTAGGCCCCGCCCCTTTAAATCCAGAAGCCCAGAATACCATTCAGAGTATAAACCATGACATGACTGAGGTTTGAGATACTTTTGACCACGCCCCTTTTGCCTAGAAGCCCCTAAACCCATTGAAATAGCATTGGGGGTTTAAATTCGTTAGGCCCCGCCCCTTTGGGTCCAGAAGCCCAGAATACCATTCAGAGTATAGACCATGACATGGCTGAGGGTTGAGATACTTTTGACCACGCCCCTTTTGCCTAGAAGCCCCTAAACCCATTGAAATAGCATTAAGGGTTTAAATTCGTTAGGCCCCGCCCCTTTGGGTCCAGAAGCCCAGAATACCATTCAGAGTATAGACCATGACATGGCTGAGGGTTGAGATACTTTTGGCCACGCCCCTTTTGCCTAGAAGCCCCTAAACCCATTGAAATAGCATTAAGGGTTTAAATTCGTAGGCCCCGCCCCTTTGGGTCCAGAAGCCCATAATACCATTCAGAGTATAGACCATGACATGGCTGAGGGTTGAGATACTTTTGGCCACGCCCCTTTTGCCTAGAAGCCCCTAAACCCATTGAAATAGCATTGGGGGTTTAAATTCGTTAGGCCCCGCCCCTTTGGGTCCAGAAGCCCAGAATACCATTTACAGTATAGACCATGACATGGCTGAGGGTTGAGATACTTTTGGCCACGCCCCTTTTGCCTAGAAGCCCCTAAACCCATTGAAATAGCATTAAGGGTTTAAATTCGTTAGGCCCCGCCCCTTTAAGTCCAGAAGCCCAGAATACCATTCAGAGTATAGACCATGACATGGCTGAGGGTTGAGATACTTTTGACCACGCCCCTTTTGCCTAGAAGCCCCTAAACCCATTGAAATAGCATTGGGGGTTTAAATTCGTTAGGCCCCGCCCCTTTGGGTCCAGAAGCCCATAATATAATTCAGAGTATAGACCATGACATGGCTGAGGGTTGAGATACTTTTGGCCACGCCCCTTTTGCCTAGAAGCCCCTAAACCCATTGAAATAGCATTAAGGGTTTAAATTCGTTAGGCCCCGCCCCTTTGGGTCCAGAAGCCCATAATACCATTCAGAGTATAGACCATGACATGGCTGAGGGTTGAGATACTTTTGGCCACGCCCCTTTTGCCTAGAAGCCCCTAAACCCATTGAAATAGCATTGGGGGTTTAAATTCGTTAGGCCCCGCCCCTTTGGGTCCAGAAGCCCAGAATACCATTTACAGTATAGACCATGACATGGCTGAGGGTTGAGATACTTTTGGCCACGCCCCTTTTGCCTAGAAGCCCCTAAACCCATTGAAATAGCATTAAGGGTTTAAATTCGTTAGGCCCCGCCCCTTTAAGTCCAGAAGCCCAGAATACCATTCAGAGTATAGACCATGACATGGCTGAGGGTTGAGATACTTTTGACCACGCCCCTTTTGCCTAGAAGCCCCTAAACCCATTGAAATAGCATTGGGGGTTTAAATTCGTTAGGCCCCGCCCCTTTGGGTCCAGAAGCCCATAATATAATTCAGAGTATAGACCATGACATGGCTGAGGGTTGAGATACTTTTGGCCACGCCCCTTTTGCCTAGAAGCCCCTAAACCCATTGAAATAGCATTAAGGGTTTAAATTCGTTAGGCCCCGCCCCTTTGGGTCCAGAAGCCCATAATACCATTCAGAGTATAGACCATGACATGGCTGAGGGTTGAGATACTTTTGACCACGCCCCTTTTGCCTAGAAGCACCTAAACCCATTGAAATAGCATTGGGGGTTTAAATTCGTTAGGCCCCGCCCCTTTGGGTCCAGAAGCCCAGAATACCATTCAGAGTATAGACCATGACATGGTTGAGATACTTTTGGCCACGCCCCTTTTGCCTAGAAGCCCCTAAACCCATTGAAATAGCATTAAGGGTTTAAATTCGTTAGGCCCCGCCCCTTTAAGTCCAGAAGCCCAGAATACCATTCAGAGTATAGACCATGACATGGCTGAGGGTTGAGATACTTTTAGCCACGCCCCTTTTGAATAGAAGCCCCTAAACTCATTGAAATATCATTAAGGGTTTAAATTTGTTAGGCCCCGCCCCTGTGGGTCCAGAAGCCCATAATACCATTCAGAGTATAGACCATGACATGGCTGAGGGTTGAGATACTTTTGACCACGCCCCTTTTGCCTAGAAGCCCCTAAACCCATTGAAACATCATTGGGGGTTTAAATTCGTTAGGCCCCGCCCCTTTGGGTCCAGAAGCCCAGAATACCATTCAGAGTATAGACCATGACATGGCTGAGGGTTGAGATACTTTTTACCACGCCCCTTTTGCCTAGAAGCCCCTAAACCCATTGAAATAGCATTAAGGGTTTAAATTCGTTAGGCCCCGCCCCTTTGGGTCCAGAAGCCCAGAATACCATTCAGAGTATAGACCATGACATGGTTGAGATACTTTTGGCCACGCCCCTTTTGCCTAGAAGCCCCTAAACCCATTGAAATAGCATTAAGGGTTTAAATTCGTTAGGCCCCGCCCCTTTGGGTCCAGAAGCCCAGAATACCATTCAGAGTATAGACCATGACATGGCTGAGGGTTGAGATACTTTTGGCCACGCCCCTTTTGAATAGAAGCCCCTAAACCCATTGAAATAGCATTAAGGGTTTAAATTCGTTAGGCCCCGCCCCTTTAAGTCCAGAAGCCCAGAATACCATTCAGAGTATAGACCTTGACATGGCTGAGGGTTGAGATACTTTTGACCACGCCCCTTTTGCCTAGAAGCCCCTAAACCCATTGAAATAGCATTGGGGGTTTAAATTCGTTAGGCCCCGCCCCTTTGGGTCCAGAAGCCCAGAATACCATTCAGAGTATAGACCATGACATGGCTGAGGGTTGAGATACTTTTGGCCACGCCACTTTTGCCTAGAAGCCCCTAAACCCATTGAAATAGCATTAAGGGTTTAAATTCGTTAGGCCCCGCCCCTTTGGGTCCAGAAGCCCAGAATACCATTCAGAGTATAGACCATGACATGGCTGAGGGTTGAGATACTTTTGGCCACGCCCCTTTTGCCTAGAAGCCCCTAAACCCATTGAAATAGCATTAAGGGTTTAAATTCGTTAGGCCCCGCCCCTTTGGGTTCAGAAGCCCAGAATACCATTCAGAATATAGACCATGACATGGCTGAGGGTTGAGATACTTTTTGCCACGCCCCTTTTGCCTAGAAGCCCCTAAACCCATTGAAATAGCATTAAGGGTTTAAATTCGTTAGGCCCCGCCCCTTTGGGTCCAGAAGCCCATAATACCATTCAGAGTATAGACCATGACATGGCTGAGGGTTGAGATACTTTTGGCCACGCCCCTTTTCCCTAGAAGCCCCTAAACCCATTGAAATAGCATTAAGGGTTTAAATTTGTTAGGCCCCGCCCCTTTGGGTCCAGAAGCCCATAATACCATTCAGAGTATAGACCATGACATGGCTGAGGGTTGAGATACTTTTGACCACGCCCCTTTTGCCTAGAAGCCCCTAAACCCATTGAAATAGCATTGGGGGTTTAAATTCGTTAGGCCCCGCCCCTTTGGGTCCAGAAGCCCAGAATACCATTCAGAGTATAGACCATGACATGGTTGAGATACTTTTGGCCACGCCCCTTTTGCCTAGAAGCCCCTAAACCCATTGAAATAGCATTAAGGGTTTAAATTCGTTAGGCCCCGCCCCAGTGGGTCCAGAAGCCCAGAATACCATTCAGAGTATAGACCATGACATGGCTGAGGGTTGAGATACTTTTGGCCACGCCCCTTTTGCCTAGAAGCCCCTAAACCCATTGAAATAGCATTAAGGGTTTAAATTCGTTAGGCCCCGCCCCTTTGGGTCCAGAAGCCCAGAATACAATTCAGAGTATAGACCATGACATGGCTGAGGGTTGAGATACTTTTAGCCACGCCCCTTTTGAATAGAAGCCCCTAAACTCATTGAAATATCATTAAGGGTTTAAATTCGTTAGGCCCCGCCCCTTTAAGTCCAGAAGCCCAGAATACCATTCAGAGTATAGACCATGACATGACTGAGGGTTGATATACTTTTGGCCATGCCCCTTTTTCCTATAAGCCCCTAAACCCATTGAAATAGCATTAAGGGTTTAAATTCGTTAGGCCCCGCCCCTTTGGGTCAAGAAGCCGAGAATACCATTCAGAGTATAGACAATGACATGGCTGAGGGTTGAGATACTTTTGGCCACGCCCCTTTTGCCTAGAAGCCCCTAAACCCATTGAAATAGCATTAAGGGTTTAAATTCGTTAGGCCCCGCCCCTTTAAGTCCAGAAGCCCAGAATACCATTCAGAGTATAGACCATGACATGGCTGAGGGTTGAGATACTTTTGGCCACGCCCCTTTTTCCTAGAAGCCCCTAAACCCATTGAAATAGCATTAAGGGTTTAAATTCGTTAGGCCCCGCCCCTTTGGGTCCAGAAGCCCATAATACCATTCAGAGTATAGACCATGACATGGCTGAGGGTTGAGATACTTTTGACCACGCCCCTTTTGCCTAGAAGCCCCTAAACCCATTAAAATAGCATTGGGGGTTTAAATTCGTTAGGCCCCGCCCCTTTGGGTCCAGAAGCCCAGAATACCATTCAGAGTATAGACCATGACATGGCTGAGGGTTGAGATACTTTTGACCACGCCCCTTTTGCCTAGAAGCCCCTAAACCATTGAAATAGCATTGGGGGTTTAAATTCGTTAGGCTTCGCCCCTTTGGGTCCAGAAGCCCAGAATACCATTCAGAGTATAGACCATGACATGGTTGAGATACTTTTGGCCACGCCCCTTTTGCCTAGAAGCCCCTAAACCCATTGAAATAGCATTAAGGGTTTAAATTCGTTAGGCCCCGCCCCAGTGGGTCCAGAAGCCCAGAATACCATTCAGAGTATAGACCATGACATGGCTGAGGGTTGAGATACTTTTGGCCACGCCCCTTTTGCCTAGAAGCCCCTAAACCCATTGAAATAGCATTAAGGGTTTAAATTCGTTAGGCCCCGCCCCTTTGGGTCCAGAAGCCCAGAATACAATTCAGAGTATAGACCATGACATGGCTGAGGGTTGAGATACTTTTAGCCACGCCCCTTTTGAATAGAAGCCCCTAAACTCATTGAAATATCATTAAGGGTTTAAATTTCGTTAGGCCCCGCCCCTTTGGGTCCAGAAGCCCAGAATACCATTCAGAGTATAGACCATGACATGGTTGAGATACTTTTGGCCACGCCCCTTTTGCCTAGAAGCCCCTAAACCCATTGAAATAGCATTAAGGGTTTAAATTCGTTAGGCCCCGCCCCTTTAAGTCCAGAAGCCCAGAATACCATTCAGAGTATAGACCATGACATGGCTGAGGGTTGAGATACTTTTAGCCACGCCCCTTTTGAATAGAAGCCCCTAAACTCATTGAAATATCATTAAGGGTTTAAATTTGTTAGGCCCCGCCCCTTTGGGTCCAGAAGCCCATAATACCATTCAGAGTATAGACCATGACATGGCTGAGGGTTGAGATACTTTTGACCACGCCCCTTTTGCCTAGAAGCCCCTAAACCCATTGAAACATCATTGGGGGTTTAAATTCGTTAGGCCCCGCCCCTTTGGGTCCAGAAGCCCAGAATACCATTCAGAGTATAGACCATGACATGGCTGAGGGTTGAGATACTTTTTACCACGCCCCTTTTGCCTAGAAGCCCCTAAACCCATTGAAATAGCATTAAGGGTTTAAATTCGTTAGGCCCCGCCCCTTTGGGTCCAGAAGCCCAGAATACCATTCAGAGTATAGACCATGACATGGTTGAGATACTTTTGGCCACGCCCCTTTTGCCTAGAAGCCCCTAAACCCATTGAAATAGCATAAAGGGTTTAAATTCGTTAGGCCCCGCCCCTTTGGGTCCAGAAGCCCAGAATACCATTCAGAGTATAGACCATGACATGGCTGAGGGTTGAGATACTTTTAGCCACGCCCCTTTTGAATAGAAGCCCCTAAACTCATTGAAATATCATTAAGGGTTTAAATTCGTTAGGCCCCGCCCCTTTAAGTCCAGAAGCCCAGAATACCATTCAGAGTATAAACCATGACATGACTGAGGGTTGAGATACTTTTGACCACGCCCCTTTTGCCTAGAAGCCCCTAAACCCATTGAAATAGCATTGGGGTTTAAATTCGTTAGGCCCCGCCCCTTTGGGTCCAGAAGCCCAGAATACCATTCAGAGTATAGACCATGACATGGCTGAGGGTTGAGATACTTTTGACCACGCCCCTTTTGCCTAGAAGCCCCTAAACCCATTGAAATAGCATTAAGGGTTTAAATTCGTTAGGCCCCGCCCCTTTGGGTCCAGAAGCCCAGAATACCATTCAGAGTATAGACCATGACATGGCTGAGGGTTGAGATACTTTTGGCCACGCCCCTTTTGCCTAGAAGCCCCTAAACCCATTGAAATAGCATTAAGGGTTTAAATTCGTTAGGCCCCGCCCCTTTGGGTCCAGAAGCCCATAATACCATTCAGAGTATAGACCATGACATGACTGAGGGTTGATATACTTTTGGCCACGCCCCTTTTTCCTATAAGCCCCTAAACCCATTGAAATAGCATTAAGGGTTTAAATTCGTTAGGCCCCGCCCCTTTGGGTCAAGAAGCCCAGAATACCATTCAGAGTATAGACCATGACATGGCTGAGGGTTGAGATACTTTTGGCCACGCCCCTTTTGCCTAGAAGCCCCTAAACCCATTGAAATAGCATTAAGGGTTTAAATTCGTTAGGCCCCGCCCCTTTGGGTCCAGAAGCCCAGAATACCATTCAGAGTATAGACCATGACATGGCTGAGGGTTGAGATACTTTTGGCCACGCCCCTTTTTCCTATAAGCCCCTAAACCCATTGAAATAGCATTAAGGGTTTAAATTCGTTAGGCCCCGCCCCTTTGGGTCAAGAAGCCCAGAATACCATTCAGAGTATAGACCATGACATGGCTGAGGGTTGAGATACTTTTGGCCACGCCCCTTTTGCCTAGAAGCCCCTAAACCCATTGAAATAGCATTAAGGGTTTAAATTCGTTAGGCCCCGCCCCTTTAAGTCCAGAAGCCCAGAATACCATTCAGAGTATAGACCATGACATGGCTGAGGGTTGAGATACTTTTGGCCACGCCCCTTTTTCCTAGAAGCCCCTAAACCCATTGAAATAGCATTAAGGGTTTAAATTCGTTAGGCCCCGCCCCTTTGGGTCCAGAAGCCCATAATACCATTCAGAGTATAGACCATGACATGACTGAGGGTTGATATACTTTTGGCCACGCCCCTTTTTCCTATAAGCCCCTAAACCCATTGAAATAGCATTA
>NW_028142451.1:0-65299 GCF_055691185.1 Crinia signifera
TGCATGGCAGGGGGCTTAGAGGGGCCTGGACCCGCCCACTTCCGCTTTGGGGGCCAGCAACAGTTGCCAGGGCAACCCTGGGCATGGCATGGGGCTTAGGGGGGCCTGGACCCGCCCACTTCCGCTTTGGGGGCCAGCAACAGTTGCCAGGGCAACCCTGGCATGGCTGGGGGCTTTAAGGGGGCCTGGACCCGCCACTTCGCTTTGGGGGCCATCAACAGTTGCCAGGCCAACCCTGGGCATGGCAGGGGGCTTTAAGAGGGCCTGGACCCGCCCACTTCCGCTTTGGGGGCCAGCAACAGTTGCCAGGGCAACCCTGGGCATGGCAGGGGGCTTAAGAAGGCCTGGACCCACCCACTTCCGCTTTGGGGGCCAGCAACAGTTGCCAGGGCAACCCTGGGCATGGCAGGGGGCTTAAGGGGCCTGGACCCACCCACTTCCGCTTTGGGGGCCAGCAACAGTTGCCAGGGCAACCCTGGGCATGGCAGGGGGCTTAAGGGGGCCTGGATCCGCCCACTTCCGCTTTGGGGGCCAGCAACAGTTGCCAGGGCAACCCTGGGCATGGCAGGGGGCTTAGAGGGGCCTGGACCCCGCCCCACTTCCGCTTTGGCTGCCAGCAACAGTTGCCAGGGCAACCCTGGGCATGGCAGGGGGATTTAAGGGGGCCTGGACCCGCCCACTTCCGCTTTAGGGGCCAGCAACAGTTGCCAGGGCAACCCTGGGCATGGCAGGGGGCTTTAAAGGGGCCTGGACACGCCCACTTCCGCTTTGGGGCCAGCAACATGCCAGGGCAACCTGGGCATGGCAGGGGGCTTTAAGGGGGCCTGGACCCGCCCACTTCCGCTTTGGGGGCCAGCAACAGTTGCCAGGGCAATCCTGGGCATGGCAGGGGGCTTTAAGGTGGCCTGGACCCGCCCACTTCCGCTTTGGGGGCCAGCAACAGTTGCCAGGGCAACCCTGGGCATGGCAGGGGGCTTTAAGGGGGCCTGGACCCGCCCACTTCCGCTTTGGGGGCCAGCAAACAGTTGACAGGGCAACCCTGGGCATGGCAGGGGGCTTTAAGGGGCCTGGACCCGCCCACTTCCGCTTTGGGGGCCAGAAACAGTTGCCAGGGCAACCCTGGGCATGGCAGGGGGCTTAAGGGGGCCTGGACCCGCCCACTTCCGCTTTGGGGGCCAGCAACAGTTGCCAGGGCAACCCTGGGCATGGCAGGGGGCTTAAGGGGGCCTGGACCCACCCGCTTCCGCTTTGGGGGCAAGCAACAGTTGCCAGGGCAACCCTGGGCATGGCAGTGGGATTTAAGGGGGCCTGGACCCGCCGACTTCCGCTTTGGGGGCCAGCAACAGTTGCCAGGGCAACCCTGGGCATGGCAGGGGGCTTAGGGGGGGCTGAACCCGCCCACATCCGCTTTGGGGGCCATCAACAGTTGCCAGGGCAACCCTGGGCATGGCAGGGGGCCTGGACCCACCCACTTCCGCTTTGGGGGCCAGCAACAGTTGCCAGGGCAAGCCTGGGCATGGCAGGGGGCTTTAAGGGGGCCTGGACCCGCCCACTTCCGCTTTGGGGGCCAGCAACAGTTGCCAGGGCAACCCTGGGCATGGCAGGGGCTTTAAGGTGCCTGGACCCGCCCACTTCCGCTTTGGGGGCCAGCAACAGTTGCCAGGGCAACCCTGGGCATGGCAGGGGGCTTAGGGGGGGCTGGACCCGCCCACATCCGCTTTGGGGGCCATCAACAGTTGCCAGGGCAACCCTGAGCATTGCAGGGCGCTTTAAGGGGGCCTGGACCCGCCCACTTCCGCTTTGGGGGTAAGCAACAGTTGCCAGGGCAACCCTGGGCATAACAGGGGGATTTAAGGGGGCCTGGACCCGCCCACTTCCGCTTTAGGGGCCAGCAACAGTTGCCAGGGCAACCCTGGGCATGGCAGGGGGCTTAAGGGGGCCTGGACCCGCCCACTTCCGCTTTGGGGGCCAGCAACAGTTGCCAGGGCAACCCTGGGCATGGCAGGGGGCTTAAGAAGGCCTGGACCCGCCCACTTACGCTTTGGGGGCCAGCAACAGTTGCCAGGGGAACCCTGGGCATGGCAGGGAGCTTAAGGGGGCCTGGACCGCCCCACTTCCGCTTTTGGGGCCAGCAACAGTTGCCAGGGCAACCCTGGGCATGGCAGGGGGCTTAAGGGGGCCTGGACCCGCCCACTTCCGCTTTAGGGGTCAGCAACAGTTGCCAGGGCAACCCTGGGCATAACAGGGGGATTTAAGGGGGCCTGGACCCGCCCACTTCCGCTTTAGGGGCCAGCAACAGTTGCCAGGGCAACCCTGGGCATAACAGGGGGATTTAAGGGGGCCTGGACCCGCCACTTCCGCTTTAGGTGCCAGCAACAGTTGCCAGGGCAACCCTGGGCATGGCAGGGGGCTTTAAGGTTGCCTGGACCCGCCCACTTCCGCTTTGGGGGCCAGCAACAGTTGCCACGGCAACCCTGGGCATGGCAGGGGGCTTTAAGGGGGCCTGGACCCTCCCACTTCCGCTTTGGGGCCACTTCCGCTTTGGGGGCCAGCAACAGTTGCCAGGGCAACCCTGGGCATAACAGGGGGATTTAAGGGGGCCTGGACCCGCCCACTTCCGCTTTAGGGGCCAGCAACAGTTGCCAGGGCAACCCTGGGCATGGCAGGGGGCTTAAGAAGGCCTGGACCCACCCACTTCCGCTTTGGGAGCCAGCAACAGTTGCCAGGGCAACCCTGGGCATGGCAGGGGGCTTAAGGGGGCCTGGACCCACCCACTTCCGCTTTGGGGGCCAGCAACAGTTGCCAGGGCAACCCTGGGCATGGCAGGGGGCTTAAGGGGGCCTGGATCCGCCCACTTCCGCTTTGGGGCCAGCAACAGTTGCCAGGGCAACCCTGGGCATGGCAGGGGGCTTAGAGGGGCCTGGACCCGCCCACATCCGCTTTGGGGGCCAGCAACAGTTGCCAGGGCAACCCTGGCCATGGCAGGGGGCTTAAGGGGGCCTGGACCCACCCACTTCCGCTTTGGGGGCCAGCAACAGTTGCCAGGGCAACCCTGGGCATGGCAGGGGGCTTAAGGGGGCCCGGACCCGCCCACTTCCGCTTTGGGGGCCAGCAACAGTTGCCAGGGCAAGCCTGGGCATGGCAGGGGGCTTAAGGGGGCCCGGACCCGCCCACTTCCGCTTTGGGGGCCAGCAACAGTTGCCAGGGCAACCCTGGGCATGGCAGGGGGCTTAGAGGGGCCTGGACCCGCCCACTTCCGCTTTGGGGGCCAGCAACAGTTGCCAGGGCAACCCTGGGCATGGCATGGGGCTTAGGGGGGCCTGGACCCGCCCACTTCCGCTTTGGGGGCCAGCAACAGTTGCCAGGGCAACCCTGGGCATGGCTGGGGGCTTTAAGGGGGCCTGGACCCGCCCACTTCCGCTTTGGGGGCCATCAACAGTTGCCAGGCCAACCCTGGGCATGGCAGGGGGCTTTAAGAGGGCCTGGACCCGCCCACTTCCGCTTTGGGGGCCAGCAACAGTTGCCAGGGCAACCCTGGGCATGGCAGGGGGCTTAAGAAGGCCTGGACCCACCCACTTCCGCTTTGGGGGCCAGCAACAGTTGCCAGGGCAACCCTGGGCATGGCAGGGGGCTTAAGGGGGCCTGGACCCACCCACTTCCGCTTTGGGGGCCAGCAACAGTTGCCAGGGCAACCCTGGGCATGGCAGGGGGCTTAAGGGGGCCTGGATCCGCCCACTTCCGCTTTGGGGGCCAGCAACAGTTGCCAGGGCAACCCTGGGCATGGCAGGGGGCTTAGAGGGGCCTGGACCCGCCCACATCCGCTTTGGGGGCCAGCAACAGTTGCCAGGGCAACCCTGGGCATGGCAGGGGGCTTAGAGGGGCCTGGACCCACCCACATCCGCTTTTGGGGCCAGCAACAGTTGCCAGGGCAACCCTGGGCATGGCAGGGGGCTTAAGGGGGCCTGGACCCACCCACTTCCGCTTTGGGGGCCAGCAACAGTTGCCAGGGCAACCCTGGGCATGGCAGGGGGCTTAAGGGGGCCTGGACCCGCCCATTTCCGCTTTGGGGGCCAGCAACAGTTGCCAGGGCAACCCTGGGCATGGCAGGGGGCTTAGGGGGGCCTGGACCCGCCCACTTCCGCTTTGGGGGCCAGCAACAGTTGCCAGGGCAACCCTGGGCATGGCAGGGGGCTTATGGGGGCCTGGACCCGCCCACTTCCGCTTTGGGGGCCAGCAACAGTTGCCAGGGCAACCCTGGGCATGGCAGGGGGCTTAGGGGGGCCTGGACCCGCCCACATCCGCTTTTGGGGCCAGCAACAGTTGCCAGGGCAACCCTGGGCATGGCAGGGGGCTTAAGGGGGCCTGGACCCGCCCACTTCCGCTTTGGGGGCCAGCAACAGTTGCCAGGGCAACCCTGAGCATGGCAGGGGGCTTTAAGGGGGCCTAAACCCGCCAACTTCCGCTTTGGGGGCCAGCAACAGTTGCCAGGGCAACCCTGGCATGGCAGGGGGCTTTAAGGTGGCCTGGACCCGCCCACTTCCGCTTTGGGGGCCAGCAACAGTTGCCAGGGCAACCCTGGGCATGGCTGGGGGCTTTAAGGGGGCCTGGACCCGCCCACTTCCGCTTTGGGGGCCAGCAACAGTTGCCAGGGCAACCCTGGGCATGGCAGGGGGCTTTAAGAGGGCCTGGACCCGCCCACTTCCGCTTTGGGGGGCCAGCAACAGTTGCCAGGGCAACCCTGGGCATGGCAGGGGGCTTAAGAAGGCCTGGACCCACCCACTTCCGCTTTGGGGGCCAGCAACAGTTGCCAGGGCAACCCTGGGCATGGCAGGGGGCTTAAGGGGGCCTGGACCCGCCCACTTCCGCTTTGGGGGCCAGCAACAGTTGCCAGGGCAACCCTGGGCATGGCAGGGGGCTTAAGGGGGCCTGGACCCGCCCACTTCCGCTTTGGGGGCCAGCAACAGTTGCCAGGGCAACCCTGGGCAAGGCAGGGGGCTTTAAGGGGGCCTGGACCCGCCCACTTCCGCTTTGGGGGCCAGCAACAGTTGCCAGGGCAACCCTGGGCAAGGCAGGGGGCTTTAAGGGGGCCTGGACCCGCCCACTTCCGCTTTGGGGGCCAGCAACAGTTGCCAGGGCAACCCTGGGCATGGCAGGGGGCTTAAGAAGGCCTGGACCCGCCCACTTCCGCTTTGGGGGCCAGCAACAGTTGCCAGGGCAACCCTGGGCATAACAGGGGGATTTAAGGGGGCCTGGACCCGCCCACTTCCGCTTTAGGTGCCAGCAACAGTTGCCAGGGCAACCCTGGGCATGGCAGGGGGTTTAAGGTTGCCTGGACCCGCCCACTTCCGCTTTGGGGGCCAGCAACAGTTGCCACGGCAACCCTGGGCATGGCAGGGGGCTTTAAGGGGGCCTGGACCCTCCCACTTCCGCTTTGGGGGCCACTTCCGCTTTGGGGGCCAGCAACAGTTGCCAGGGCAACCCTGGGCATAACAGGGGGATTTAAGGGGGCCTGGACCCGCCCACTTCCGCTTTAGGGGCCAGCAACAGTTGCCAGGGCAACCCTGGGCATGGCAGGGGGCTTAAGAAGGCCTGGACCCACCCACTTCCGCTTTGGGGGCCAGCAACAGTTGCCAGGGCAACCCTGGGCATGGCAGGGCGCTTTAAGGGGGCCTGGACCCGCCCACTTCCGCTTTTCGGGCCAGCAACAGTTGCCAGGGCAACCCTGGGCATAACAGGGGGATTTAAGGGGTCCTGGACCCGCCCACTTCCGCTTTAGGGGCCAGCAACAGTTGCCAGGGCAACCCTGGGCATGGCAGGGGAATTAAGAAGGCCTGGACCCACCCACTTCCGCTTTGGTGGCCAGCAACAGTTGCCAGGGCAACCCTGGGCATGGCAGGGGGCTTAGGGGGGGCTGGACCCGCCCACATCCGCTTTGGGGGGCCATCAACAGTTGCCAGGGCAACCCTGGGCATGGCAGGGCGCTTTAAGGGGCCTGGACCCGCCCACTTCCGCTTTGGGGGGAAGCAACAGTTGCCAGGGCAACCCTGGGCATAACAGGGGGATTTAAGGGGGCCTGGACCCGCCCACTTCCGCTTTAGGGGCCAGCAACAGTTGCCAGGGCAACCCTGGGCATGGCAGGGGGCTTAAGGGGGCCTGGACCCGCCCAAATCCGCTTTGGGGGCCAGCAACAGTTGCCAGGGCAACCCTGGGCATGGCAGGGGGCTTAAGGGGGCCTGGACCCGCCCACTTCCGCTTTGGGGGCCAGCAACAGTTGCCAGGGCAACCCTGGGCATAGCAGGGGGCTTAAGAAGGCCTGGACCCACCAACTTCCGCTTTGGGGGCCAGCAACAGTTGCCAGGGCAACCCTGGGCATAACAGGGGGATTTAAGGGGGCCTGGACCCGCCCACTTCCGCTTTAGGGGCCAGCAACAGTTGCCAGGGCAACCCTGGGCATAACAGGGGGATTTAAGGGGGCCTGGACCCGCCCACTTCCGCTTTAGGGGCCAGCAACAGTTGCCAGGGCAAGCCTGGGCATGGTGTGACAGTGCCCCTGTACGGTGTGGTGCAAGATGGCGTACCTTAATCTGGAGCTGGTGACGGCGGCGGCTTCTGGATTCTTCGCGGCTTCTGCTGGGGAACCTGTGGCAGGGAACGGCACAACCCAAGGGACCCACAGAAGACAACTCTACCACGATTAGCAGCGACAATAATTTATTTACTAACACACGGATTGACCGCTGCAATATCTCAATGACAAGAAGAAATACTCAATGAACAAATATCTACAGTAAAGCATACAATCAAACAATAATCATTCTATCTAGCAATCAATTTAAATGGCTCAGAAACCTCAATATAATCTATTGGCAAATGAATCAACATACACAGTCACGTGTCAACATAATGGTCCCACGTCGACATATATCCTCACTTTGAATTAGGACCTAACTTAGTGTGCACACTGACTACGAGCATGGCAGAGCAAATTAACAATCCCTTCAATAGGGTACAGGCGGGTTCCCGTTACCTAGGGCAACCCCCTGCTAGACATACAACGAAGGCTGTAGATATAGGCTTGGCAGTGGTGGCAAAACTGGCATGCAGCCAGAGGGGTGTTGCAGGTGTCTCTGGGCTGCTAATGTCGCAGGGTGATCAGCACCCCAATAACAGTTGTCCCCTATGCAGTGGAGAGCCACTTCAATAGCTGGGTAAAGTGGGCCAATGTGGGGTGCAGGCCAGCCTGGGGGTAGGGGAGCTCCTGTACCTTAACTCTCAGCTGCAGATGCCAGCTCCTGCTGGTCATGACTCTTCAGGGTCTCACTCCTCTCTGGGTCTCTCACTCCTCTCTGGGTCTCTCACTCCTCTCTGGGTCTCACTCTGCCTGGCACCTATCAGCAGCACCTGATCTCCTCTTCAGTGCAGCACAGGGAACAGCTTCTCCATTCACTGTACACACGCTGCTGGGCTTTCTCCTCTCTCTGCCTGAGCCTCTCCCTGCTCCAAGCATGTCTTCTCACTCTCTCTGTGCACAATCTCTGCCTTCTCTCCACTGCAGCAAGTTTTCTCTGTCCCGTTCTGCTGGCTGACCCCTGACCTCTCTGCTTCCTGTCTTCACACACTCCAGGGCAGCCAATCAGGGGAATGTCAGGTTCTCTGCACGTGGATGTGAGCTGGGTCTGTTAACCCCTCACACCCCTGCAGTGTCTATGAAGCTGCAGTCTTTCCTAATAGCAGCATTGGCTGCCATTAAGCCTTTTTGAGGGCACAGGGGCACTCAGAGTGGATTGCCACATACCTCCCTGCTGGAAATTTGCCTGTCCGCAGGCAACTTAACCTGGGTCAGTAGGTTCCTGCCAAAAACCTCTCAATGTCCATGACAAGACATTTAACGGTGAGAAAGAAAACAGGTGAGTACACATACATTCACCACAAATACAAATTACTGACTCCCTATCACCTGATATCCAATGTGGGCTCCCCGTGCCAACCATCCCTCCGCCACAGGACCTCCATCCCTCTGCGGTCCAGCTTCTCCAAGGCTGTCAATGGATGGCGCCCACTCTCACGATGTACGCATCTTTAGGCATGTCTCTCGAACTTGGTCACAGGACCTCCATCCCTCTGCGGTCCAGCTTCTCCAAGGCTGTCAATGGATGGCGCCCACTCTCACGATGTACGCATCTTTAGGCATGTCTCTCGAACTTGCCTCTTCGACCTCTGTATCGCCTGCTGGATTCTGAGGGCGAATTCCTCTCCTGAGATGGTCGTATATTCACCACTTGTTACCGGCTTCCCACCGATGAAACAGATCTTGGCCTTGTCTTCTCTCTCTGGTGCTTCTACCTTGGCCTTGGATTCATGCAGTGGCACCACTGGTTCTGCTTCTGGTGGCTCTACTGTCTGCGTCACAGCCATCTGAACCACGGTCTCGGGGCTTCTCTGCTGGTCTACCATTCTTGGCCCTAGGTTCGCCACCCGATAATCGGCATCATCCATTCTAGGCACGTACTCTCTGGTTGGCTCTGCAAGAGGCCTAGTCGCTGCTTGCTGCTTCTGGTGGACTACCTCACTCCACATGACCGGTTTCTCACTTGCCCTCGTGATCTCAGGTTCTGGTGGGCGGGGCATCTGTCCTGGTCGAGGAGGGTTGCTGTTCACTCTTTCTTTTTCTAGCTTGACCTCTCTCAGTTCAGCTGTACTTCCGGTGTATTGGTGGTATGGTAGAGGCTCTTTACGGTGCGGGTAGTGCCACTGTTGTTCTGGGGCATGTCTGTTGCGTAGCACCGGCGTTCCATTCGGCCCCGTCACTTTTGCGGCCTTGGTGCCTTTCTTCCCGCTTGTTAATTCGAATTCGACGGCTTCACCATCGCTCAGGCTCCGAAAGCAATTCTGGGGGTCTTCGTTCTGTATGGCGGTGTAATGGACATAGACGCTACGCCCGTTGTCTGCACGTCTAATGTATCCATATCCGCGCGGCACATCAAACCACAGGACACGACCTGTGATCCTTCTTGGGCCGGTTCGCGGCCTATCAGTCATCTGCGTTACACCGGATGCTCTTGACGTGTTCTGGAACACTGCCGGTGGACCTCTTCTCCCATGCCATCTCACAGTCTGTGGGCATACATCGGCTCGGTCACGGTGTAGTCGTTCCGACCTCCATTGGCGATTCTGTTGCCATCTATGCCTTCTGCCACCTTCACGTTGCTGTCTTTCCTTTTCATCCTCCGCCCATTCCTGACGCATCTCACGGATCATTCTGGTCATTTCGGTCATCGCTTCGATGATGGCCCCAATCGAGTTCTGATTGGCTTGGGCTGGTGGAGTGGCGGTTCTTCGCATCTCCAGCGGTTCTATGTACTGCGAACGCCACATCTTGCCGTTCACAGGGGTCTTGTGCAATCCTGTTCGTAGACGCCAAGTGTGACAGTGCCCCTGTACGGTGTGGTGCAAGATGGCGTACCTTAATCTGGAGCTGGTGACGGCGGCGGCTTCTGGATTCTTCGCGGCTTCTGCTGGGGAACCTGTGGCAGGGAACGGCACAACCCAAGGGACCCACAGAAGACAACTCTACCACGATTAGCAGCGACAATAATTTATTTACTAACACACGGATTGACCGCTGCAATATCTCAATGACAAGAAGAAATACTCAATGAACAAATATCTACAGTAAAGCATACAATCAAACAATAATCATTCTATCTAGCAATCAATTTAAATGGCTCAGAAACCTCAATATAATCTATTGGCAAATTAATCAACATACACAGTCACGTGTCAACATAATGGTCCCACGTCGACATATATCCTCACTTTGAATTAGGACCTAACTTAGTGTGCACACTGACTACGAGCATGGCAGAGCAAATTAACAATCCCTTCAATAGGGTACAGGCGGGTTCCCGTTACCTAGGGCAACCCCCTGCTAAACATACAACGAAGGCTGTAGATATAGGCTTGGCAGTGGTGGCAAAACTGGCATGCAGCCAGAGGGGTGTTGCAGGTGTCTCTGGGCTGCTAATGTCGCAGGGTGATCAGCACCCCAATAACAGTTGTCCCCTATGCAGTGGAGAGCCACTTCAATAGCTGGGTAAAGTGGGCCAATGTGGGGTGCAGGCCAGCCTGGGGGTAGGGGAGCTCCTGTACCTTAACTCTCAGCTGCAGATGCCAGCTCCTGCTGGTCATGACTCTTCAGGGTCTCACTCCTCTCTGGGTCTCTCACTCCTCTCTGGGTCTCTCACTCCTCTCTGGGTCTCACTCTGCCTGGCACCTATCAGCAGCACCTGATCTCCTCTTCAGTGCAGCACAGGGGAACAGCTTCTCCATTCACTGTACACACGCTGCTGGGCTTTCTCCTCTCTCTGCCTGAGCCTCTCCCTGCTCCAAGCATGTCTTCTCACTCTCTCTGTGCACAATCTCTGCCTTCTCTCCACTGCAGCAAGTTTTCTCTGTCCCGTTCTGCTGGCTGACCCCTGACCTCTCTGCTTCCTGTCTTCACACACTCCAGGGCAGCCAATCAGGGGAATGTCAGGTTCTCTGCACGTGGATGTGAGCTGGGTCTGTTAACCCCTCACACCCCTGCAGTGTCTATGAAGCTGCAGTCTTTCCTAATAGCAGCATTGGCTGCCATTAAGCCTTTTTGAGGGCACAGGGGCACTCAGAGTGGATTGCCACAATGGCAGGGGGCTTAAGGGGGCCCGGACCCGCCCACTTCCGCTTTGGGGGCCAGCAACAGTTGCCAGGGCAACCCTGGGCATGGCAGGGGGCTTTAAGGGGGCCTGGATCCGCCCACTTCCGCTTTGGGGGCCAGCAACAGTTGCCAGGGCAACCCTGGGCATGGCAGGGGGCTTAAGGGGGCCTGGACCCGCCCACTTCCGCTTTGGGGGCCAGCAACAGTTGCCAGTGCAACCCTGAGCATGGCAGGGGGCTTTAAGGGGGCCTAAACCCGCCAACTTCCGCTTTGGGGGCCAGCAACAGTTGCCAGGGCAACCCTGGGCATGGCAGGGGGCTTTAAGGTGGCCTGGACCCGCCAACTTCCGCTTTGGGGGCCAGCAACAGTTGCCAGGGCAACCCTGGGCATGGCAGGGGGCTTTAAGGTGGCCTGGACCCGCCCACTTCCGCTTTGGGGGCCAGCAACAGTTGCCAGGGCAACCCTGGGCATGGCTGGGGGCTTTAAGGGGGCCTGGACCCGCCCACTTCCGCTTTGGGGGCCATCAACAGTTGCCAGGCCAACCCTGGGCATGGCAGGGGGCTTTAAGAGGGCCTGGACCCGCCCACTTCCGCTTTGGGGGCCAGCAACAGTTGCCAGGGCAACCCTGGGCATGGCAGGGGGCTTAAGAAGGCCTGGACCCACCCACTTCCGCTTTGGGGGCCAGCAACATGTGCCAGGGCAACCCTGGGCATGGCAGGGGGCTTAAGGGGGCCTGGACCCACCCACTTCCGCTTTGGGGGCCAGCAACAGTTGCCAGGGCAACCCTGGGCATGGCAGGGGGCTTAAGGGGGCCTGGATCCGCCCACTTCCGCTTTGGGGGCCAGCAACAGTTGCCAGGGCAACCCTGGGCATGGCAGGGGGCTTAGAGGGGCCTGGACCCGCCCACATCCGCTTTGGGGGCCAGCAACAGTTGCCAGGGCAACCCTGGGCATGGCAGGGGGCTTAGAGGGGCCTGGACCCGCCCACATCCGCTTTTGGGGCCAGCAACAGTTGCCAGGGCAACCCTGGGCATGGCAGGGGGCTTAAGGGGGCCTGGACCCACCCACTTCCGCTTTGGGGGCCAGCAACAGTTGCCAGGGCAACCCTGGGCATGGCAGGGGGCTTAAGGGGGCCTGGACCCGCCCACTTCCGCTTTGGGGGCCAGCAACAGTTGCCAGGGCAACCCTGAGCATGGCAGGGGGCTTTAAGGGGGCCTAAACCCGCCAACTTCCGCTTTGGGGGCCAGCAACAGTTGCCAGGGCAACCCTGGGCATGGCAGGGGGCTTTAAGGTGGCCTGGACCCGCCCACTTCCGCTTTGGGGGCCAGCAACAGTTGCCAGGGCAACCCTGGGCATGGCAGGGGGCTTAAGGGGGCCTGGATCCGCCCACTTCCGCTTTGGGGGCCAGCAACAGTTGCCAGGGCAACCCTGGGCATGGCAGGGGGCTTAGAGGGGCCTGGACCCGCCCACATCCGCTTTGGGGGCCAGCAACAGTTGCCAGGGCAACCCTGGGCATGGCAGGGGGCTTAGAGGGGCCTGGACCCGCCCACATCCGCTTTTTGGGCCAGCAACAGTTGCCAGGGCAACCCTGGGCATGGCAGGGGGCTTAAGGGGGCCTGGACCCACCCATTTCCGCTTTGGGGGCCAGCAACAGTTGCCAGGGCAACCCTGGGCATGGCAGGGGGCTTAGGGGGGCCTGGACCCGCCCACTTCCGCTTTGGGGGCCAGCAACAGTTGCCAGGGCAACCCTGGGCATGGCAGGGGGCTTATGGGGGCCTGGACCCGCCCACTTCCGCTTTGGGGGCCAGCAACAGTTGCCAGGGCAACCCTGGGCATGGCAGGGGGCTTAGGGGGGCCTGGACCCGCCCACATCCGCTTTTGGGGCCAGCAACAGTTGCCAGGGCAACCCTGGGCATGGCAGGGGGCTTAAAGGGGGCCTGGACCCGCCCACTTCCGCTTTGGGGGCCAGCAACAGTTGCCAGGGCAACCCTGAGCATGGCAGGGGGCTTTAAGGGGGCCTAAACCCGCCAACTTCCGCTTTGGGGGCCAGCAACAGTTGCCAGGGCAACCCTGGGCATGGCAGGGGGCTTTAAGGTGGCCTGGACCCGCCCACTTCCGCTTTGGGGGCCAGCAACAGTTGCCAGGGCAACCCTGGGCATGGCTGGGGGCTTTAAGGGGGCCTGGACCCGCCCACTTCCGCTTTGGGGGCCAGCAACAGTTGCCAGGGCAACCCTGGGCATGGCAGGGGGCTTTAAGAGGGCCTGGACCCGCCCACTTCCGCTTTGGGGGCCAGCAACAGTTGCCAGGGCAACCCTGGGCATGGCAGGGGGCTTAAGAAGGCCTGGACCCACCCACTTCCGCTTTGGGGGCCAGCAACAGTTGCCAGGGCAACCCTGGGCATGGCAGGGGGCTTAAGGGGGCCTGGATCCGCCCACTTCCGCTTTGGGGGCCAGCAACAGTTGCCAGGGCAACCCTGGGCATGGCAGGGGGCTTTAAGGGGGCCTGGACCCGCCCACTTCCGCTTTGGGGGCCAGCAACAGTTGCCAGGGCAACCCTGGACATGGCAGGGGGCTTAAGGGGGCCTGGACCCGCCCACTTCCGCTTTGGGGGCCAGCAACAGTTGCCAGAGCAACCCTGGGCATGGCAGGGGGCTTTAAGGGGGGCCTGGACCCGCCCACTTCCGCTTTGGGGGCCAGCAACAGTTGCCAGAGCAACCCTGGGCATGGCAGGGGGCTTTAAGGGGGCCTGGACCCGCCCACTTCAGCTTTGGGGGCCAGCAACAGTTGCCAGGGCAACCCTGGGCATGGCAGGGGGCTTTAAGGTGGCCTGGACCCGCCCACTTCAACTTTGGGGGCCAGCAACAGTTGCCAGGGCAACCCTGGGCATGGCAGGGGGCCTGGACCCGCCCACTTCCGCTTTGGGGGCCAGCAACAGTTGCCAGGGCAACCCTGGGCATGGCAGGGGGCTTTAAGGGGGCCTGGACCCGCCCACTTCCGCTTTGGGGGCCAGCAACAGTTGCCAGAGCAACCCTGGGCATGGCAGGGGGCTTTAAGGGGGCCTGGACCCGCCCACTTCCGCTTTGGGGGCCAGCAACAGTTGCCAGGGCAACCCTGGGCATGGCAGGGGGCTTTAAGGGGGCCTGGACCCGCCCACTTCCGCTTTGGGGGCCAGCAACAGTTGCCAGAGCAACCCTGGGCATGGCAGGGGGCTTAAGGGGGCCTGGACCCACCCACTTCCACTTTGGGGGCCAGCAACAGTTGCCAGGGCAACCCTGGGCATGGCAGGGGTCTTAAGAAGGCCTGGACCCACCCACTTCCGCTTTGGGGGCCAGCAACAGTTGCCAGGGCAACCCTGGGCATGGCAGGGGGCCTGGACCCGCCCACTTCCGCTTTGGGGGCCAGCAACAGTTGCCAGGGCAACCCTGGGCATGGCAGGGGGCTTTAAGGGGGCCTGGACCCGCCCACTTCCGCTTTGGGGGCCAGCAACAGTTGCCAGAGCAACCCTGGGCATGGCAGGGGGCTTAAGGGGGCCTGGACCCACCCACTTCCGCTTTGGGGGCCAGCAACAGTTGCCAGGGCAACCCTGGGCATGGCAGGGGTCTTAAGAAGGCCTGGACCCACCCACTTCCGCTTTGGGGGCTAGCAACAGTTGCCAGGGCAACCCTGGACATTGCAGGGGGCTTAAGGGGGCCTGGACCCGCCCACTTCCGCTTTGGGGGCCAGCAACAGTTGCCAGGGCAACCCTGGGCATTCCAGGGGGCTTAAGGGGGCCTGGATCCTCCCACTTCCGCTTTGGGGGCCAGCAACAGTTGCCAGGGCAACCCTGGGCATGGCAGGGGGCTTAAGGGGGCCTTGACCCGCCCACTTCCGCTTTGGGGGCCAGCAACAGTTGCCAGAGCAACCCTGGGCATGGCAGGGGGCTTTAAGGGGGCCTGGACCCGCCCACTTCCGCTTTGGGGGCCAGCAACAGTTGCCAGAGCAACCCTGGGCATGGCAGGGGGCTTTAAGGGGGCCTGGACCCGCCCACTTCCGCTTTGGGGGCCAGCAACAGTTGCCAGGGCAACCCTGGGCATGGCAGGGGGCTTTAAGGTGGCCTGGACCCGCCCACTTCCGCTTTGGGGGCCAGCAACAGTTGCCAGGGCAACGCTGGGCATGGCAGGGGGCCTGGACCCGCCCACTTCCGCTTTGGGGGCCAGCAACAGTTGCCAGGGCAACCCTGGGCATGGCAGAGGTCTTAAGAAGGCCTGGACCCACCCACTTCCGCTTTGGGGGCCAGCAACAGTTGCCAGGGCAACCCTGGGCATGGCAGGGGGCTTAGGGGGGCCTGGACCCGCCCACATCCGCTTTGGGGGCCAGCAACAGTTGCCAGGGCAACCCTGGGCATGGCAGGGGGCTTTAAGGGGGCCTGGACCCGCCCACTTCCGCTTTGGGGGCCAGCAACAGTTGCCAGAGCAACCCTGGGCATGGCAGGGGGCTTTAAGGGGGCCTGGACCCGCCCACTTCCGCTTTGGGGGCCAGCAACAGTTGCCAGAGCAACCCTGGGCATGGCAGGGGGCTTTAAGGGGGCCTGGACCCGCCCACTTCCGCTTTGGGGGCCAGCAACAGTTGCCAGGGCAACCCTGGGCATGGCAGGGGGCTTTAAGGTGGCCTGGACCCGCCCACTTCCGCTTTGGGGGCCAGCAACAGTTGCCAGGGCAACCCTGGGCATGGCAGGGGTCTTAAGAAGGCCTGGACCCACCCACTTCCGCTTTGGGGGCCAGCAACAGTTGCCAGGGCAACCCTGGGCATGGCAGGGGGCTTCGGGGGGCCTGGACCCGCCCACATCCGCTTTGGGGGCCAGCAACAGTTGCCAGGGCAACCCTGGGCATGGCAGGGGGCTTTAAGGGGGCCTGGACCCGCCCACTTCCGCTTTGGGGGCCAGCAACAGTTGCCAGAGCAACCCTTTGCATGGCAGGGGGCTTTAAGGGGGCCTGGACCCGCCCACTTCCGCTTTGGGGGCCAGCAACAGTTGCCAGAGCAACCCTGGGCATGGCAGGGGGCTTTAAGGGGGCCTGGACCCGCCCACTTCCGCTTTGGGGGCCAGCAACAGTTGCCAGGGCAACCCTGGGCATGGCAGGGGGCTTTAAGGTGGCCTGGACCCGCCCACTTCCGCTTTGGGGGCCAGCAACAGTTGCCAGGGCAACCCTGGGCATGGCAGGGGGCCTGGACCTGCCCACTTCCGCTTTGGGGGCCAGCAACAGTTGCCAGGGCAACCCTGGGCATGGCAGGGGTCTTAAGAAGGCCTGGACCCACCCACTTCCGCTTTGGGGGCCAGCAACAGTTGCCAGGGAAACCCTGGGCATGGCAGGGGGCTTAGGGGGGCCTGGACCCGCCCACATCCGCTTTGGGGGCCAGCAACAGTTGCCAGGGCAACCCTGGGCATGGCAGGGGGCTTTAAGGTGGCCTGGACCAGCCCACTTCCGCTTTGGGGGCCAGCAACAGTTGCCAGAGCAACCCTGGGCATGGCAGGGGGCTTAAGGGGGCCTGGACCCGCCCACTTCCGCTTTGGGGGCCAGCAACAGTTGCCAGGGCAACCCTGGGCATGGCAGGGGGCTTAAGGGGGCCTGGACCCGCCCACTTCCGCTTTGGGGGCCAGCAACAGTTGCCAGGGCAACCCTGGGCATGGCAGGGGGCTTAAGGGGGCCTGGACCCGCCCACTTGCGCTTTGGGGGCCAGCAACAGTTGCCAGGGAAACCCTGGGCATGGCAGGGGGCTTAGGGGGGCCTGGACCCGCCCACATCCGCTTTGGGGGCCAGCAACAGTTGCCAGGGCAACCCTGGGCATGGCAGGGGGCTTTAAGGTGGCCTGGACCCGCCCACTTCCGCTTTGGGGGCCAGCAACAGTTGCCAGAGCAACCCTGGGCATGGCAGGGGGCTTAAGGGGGCCTGGACCCGCCCACTTCCGCTTTGAGGGCCAGCAACAGTTGCCAGGGCAACCCTGGGCATGGCAGGGGTCTTAAGAAGGCCTGGACCCACCCACTTCCGCTTTGGGGGCCAGCAACAGTTGCCAGGGAAACCCTGGGCATGGCAGGGGGCTTAGGGGGGCCTGGACCCGCCCACATCCGCTTTGGGGGCCAGCAACAGTTGCCAGGGCAACCCTGGGCATGGCAGGGGGCTTTAAGGTGGCCTGGACCCGCCCACTTCCGCTTTGGGGGCCAGCAACAGTTGCCAGAGCAACCCTGGGCATGGCAGGGGGCTTAAGGGGGCCTGGACCCGCCCACTTCCGCTTTGGGGGCCAGCAACAGTTGCCAGGGCAACCCTGGGCATGGCAGGGGGCTTAAGGGGGCCTGGACCCGCCCACTTCCGCTTTGGGGGCCAGCAACAGTTGCCAGGGCAACCCTGGGCATGGCAGGGGGCTTAAGGGGGCCTGGACCCGCCCACTTGCGCTTTGGGGGCCAGCAACAGTTGCCAGGGCAACCCTGGGCAAGGCAGGGGGCTTTAAGGGGGCCTGGACCCGCCCACTTCCGCTTTGGGGGCCAGCAACAGTTGCCAGGGCAACCCTGGGCAAGGCAGGGGGCTTTAAGGGGGCCTGGACCCGCCCACTTCTGCTTTGGGGGCCAGCAACAGTTGCCAGGGCAACCCTGGGCATGGTAGGGGGCTTTAAGGTGGCCTGGACCCGCCCACTTCCGCTTTGGGGGCCAGCAACAGTTGCCAGAGCAACCCTGGGCATGGCAGGGGGCTTAAGGGGGCCTGGACCCACCCACTTCCGCTTTGGGGGCCAGCAACAGTTGCCAGGGCAACCCTGGGCATGGCAGGGGTCTTAAGAAGGCCTGGACCCACCCACTTCCGCTTTGGGGGCCAGCAACAGTTGCCAGGGCAACCCTGGGCATGGCAGGGGGCTTAAGGGGGCCTGGACCCGCCCACTTCCGATTTGGGGGCCAGCAACAGTTGCCAGGGCAACCGTGGGCATGGCAGGGGGCTTTAAGGTGGCCTGGACCCGCCCACTTCCGCTTTGGGGGCCAGCAACAGTTGCCAGAGCAACCCTGGGCATGGCAGGGGGCTTAAGGGGGCCTGGACCCACCCACTTCCGCTTTGGGGGCCAGCAACAGTTGCCAGAGCAACCCTGGGCATGGCAGGGGGCTTAAGGGGGCCTGGACCCGCCCACTTCCGCTTTGGGGGCCAGCAACAGTTGCCAGGGCAACCCTGGGCATGGCAGGGGGCTTTAAGGGGGCTGGACCCGCCCACTTCCGCTTTGGGGGCCAGCAACAGTTGCCAGGGCAACCCTGGGCATGGCAGGGGGCTTAAGGGGGCCTGGACCCGCCCACTTCCGCTTTGGGGGCCAGCAACAGTTGCCAGAGCAACCCTGGGCATGGCAGGGGGCTTAAGGGGGCCTGGACCCGCCCACTTCCGCTTTGGGGGCCAGCAACAGTTGCCAGGGCAACCCTGGGCATGGCAGGGGGCTTAGGGGGGCCTGGACCCGCCCACATCCGCTTTGGGGGCCAGCAACAGTTGCCAGGGTAACCCTGGGCATGGCAGGGGGCTTTAAGGGGGCCTGGACCCGCCCACTTCCGCTTTGGGGGCCAGCAACAGTTGCCAGGGCAACCCTGGGCATGGCAGGGGGCTTAAGGGGGCCTGGACCCGCCCACTTCCGTTTTGGGGGCCAGCAACAGTTGCCAGGGCAACCCTGGGCATGGCAGGGGGCTTAAGGGGGCCTGGACCCGCCCACTTGCGCTTTGGGGGCCAGCAACAGTTGCCAGGGCAACCCTGGGCAAGGCAGGGGGCTTTAAGGGGGCCTGGACCCGCCCACTTCCGCTTTGGGGGCCAGCAACAGTGCCAGGGCAACCCTGGGCAAGGCAGGGGGCTTTAAGGGGGCCTGGACCCGCCCACTTCTGCTTTGGGGGCCAGCAACAGTTGCCAGGGCAACCCTGGGCATGGCAGGGGGCTTAAGGGGGCCTGGACCCGCCCACTTCCACTTTGGGGGCCAGCAACAGTTGCCAGAGCAACCCTGGGCATGGCAGGGGGCTTTAAGGGGGCCTGGACCCGCCCACTTCCGCTTTGGGGGCCAGCAACAGTTGCCAGGGCAACCCTGGGCATGGCAGGGGGCTTAGAGGGGCCTGGACCCGCCCACTTCCGCTTTGGGGGCCAGCAACAGTTGCCAGGGCAACCCTGGGCATGGCAGGGGGCTTAGGGGGGCCTGGACCCGCCCACATCCGCTTTTGGGGCCAGCAACAGTTGCCAGGGCAACCCTGGGCATGGCAGGGGGCTTAAGGGGGCCTGGACCCGCCCACTTCCGCTTTGGGGGCCAGCAACAGTTGCCAGGGCAATCCTGAGCATGGCAGGGGGCTTTAAGGGGGCCTAAACCCGACAACTTCCGCTTTGGGGGCCAGCAACAGTTGCCAGGGCAACCCTGGGCATGGCAGGGGGCTTTAAGGTGGCCTGGACCCGCCAACTTCCGCTTTGGGGGCCAGCAACAGTTGCCAGGGCAACCCTGGGCATGGCAGGGGGCTTTAAGGTGGCCTGGACCCGCCCACTTCCGCTTTGGGGGCCAGCAACAGTTGCCAGGGCAACCCTGGGCATGGCTGGGGGCTTTAAGGGGGCCTGGACCCGCCCACTTCCGCTTTGGGGGCCATCAACAGTTGCCAGGCCAACCCTGGGCATGGCAGGGGGCTTTAAGAGGGCCTGGACCCGCCCACTTCCGCTTTGGAGGCCAGCAACAGTTGCCAGGGCAACCCTGGGCATGGCAGGGGGCTTAAGAAGGCCTGGACCCACCCACTTCCGCTTTGGGGGCCAGCAACAGTTGCCAGGGCAACCCTGGGCATGGCAGGGGGCTTAAGGGGGCCTGGACCCACCCACTTCCGCTTTTGGGGCCAGCAACAGTTGCCAGGGCAACCCTGGGCATGGCAGGGGGCTTAAGGGGGCCTGGATCCGCCCACTTCCGCTTTGGGGGCCAGCAACAGTTGCCAGGGCAACCCTGGGCATGGCAGGGGGCTTAGAGGGGCCTGGACCCACCCACATCCGCTTTGGGGGCCAGCAACAGTTGCCAGGGCAACCCTGGGCATGGCAGGGGGCTTAGAGGGGCCTGGACCCGCCCACATCCGCTTTTGGGGCCAGCAACAGTTGCCAGGGCAACCCTGGGCATGGCAGGGGGCTTAAGGGGGCCTGGACCCACCCACTTCCGCTTTGGGGGCCAGCAACAGTTGCCAGGGCAACCCTGGGCATGGCAGGGGGCTTAAGGGGGCCTGGACCCGCCCATTTCCGCTTTGGGGGCCAGCAACAGTTGCCAGGGCAACCCTGGGCATGGCAGGGGGCTTAGGGGGGCCTGGACCCGCCCACTTCCGCTTTGGGGGCCAGCAACAGTTGCCAGGGCAACCCTGGGCATGGCAGGGGGCTTATGGGGGCCTGGACCCGCCCACTTCCGCTTTGGGGGCCAGCAACAGTTGCCAGGGCAACCCTGGGCATGGCAGGGGGCTTAGGGGGGCCTGGACCCGCCCACATCCGCTTTGGGGGCCAGCAACAGTTGCCAGAGCAACCCAGGGCATGGCAGGGGGCTTTAAGGGGGCCTGGACCCGCCCACTTCCGCTTTGGGGGCCAGCAACAGTTGCCAGGGCAACCCTGAGCATGGCAGGGGGCTTTAAGGGGGCCTAAACCCGCCAACTTCCGCTTTGGGGGCCAGCAACAGTTGCCAGGGCAACCCTGGGCATGGCAGGGGGCTTTAAGGTGGCCTGTACCCGCCCACTTCCGCTTTGGGGGCCAGCAACAGTTGCCAGGGCAACCCTGGGCATGGCTGGGGGCTTTAAGGGGGCCTGGACCCGCCCACTTCCGCTTTGGGGGCCAGCAACAGTTGCCAGGGCAACCCTTAGCATGGCAGGGGGCTTTAAGAGGGCCTGGACCCGCCCACTTCCGCTTTGGGGGCCAGCAACAGTTGCCAGGGCAACCCTGGGCATGGCAGGGGGCTTAAGAAGGCCTGGACCCACCCACTTCCACTTTGGGGGCCAGCAACAGTTGCCAGGGCAACCCTGGGCATGGCAGGGGGCTTAAGGGGGCCTGGATCCGCCCACTTCCGCTTTGGGGGACAGCAACAGTTGCCAGGGCAACCCTGGGCATGGCAGGGGGCTTAAGGGGGCCTGGACCCTCCCACTTCCGCTTTGGGGGCCAGCAACAGTTGCCAGGGCAACCCTGGGCAAGGCAGGGGGCTTTAAGGGGGCCTGGACCCGCCCACTTCCGCTTTGGGGGCCAGCAACAGTTGCCAGGGCAACCCTGGGCATGGCAGGGGGCTTAAGGGGGCCTGGACCCGCCCACTTCCGCTTTGGGGGCCAGCAACAGTTGCCAGAGCAACCCTGGGCATGGCAGGGGGCTTTAAGGGGGCCTGGACCCGTCCACTTCCGCTTTGGGGGCCAGCAACAGTTGCAAGAGCAACCCTGGGCATGGCAGGGGGCTTTAAGGGGGCCTGGACCCGCCCACTTCAGCTTTGGGGGCCAGCAACAGTTGCCAGGGCAACCCTGGGCATGGCAGGGGGCTTTAAGGTGGCCTGGACCCGCCCACTTCAACTTTGGGGGCCAGCAACAGTTGCCAGGGCAACCCTGGGCATGGCAGGGGGCCTGGACCCGCCCACTTCCGCTTTGGGGGCCAGCAACAGTTGCCAGGGCAACCCTGGACATGGCAGGGGGCTTAAGGGGACCTGGACCCGCCCACTTCCGCTTTGGGGGCCAGCAACAGTTGCCAGTGCTACCCTGGGCATGGCAGGGGGCTTAAGGGGGCCTGGACCTGCCCACTTCCGTTTTGGGGGCCAGCAACAGTTGCCAGGGCAACCCTGGGCATGGCAGGGGGCTTAAGGGCGCCAGAACCCGCCCACTTCCGCTTTGGGGGCCAGCAACAGTTGCTAGGGCAACATTGGGCATGGCAGGGGGCTTAAGGGGGCCTGGACCCGCCAACTTCCGCTTTGGGGGCCAGCAACAGTTGCCAGGGCAACCCTGGGCATGGTAGGGGGTTTAAGGGTGCTTAAACCCGCCCACTTCCGCTTTGGGGGCCAGCAACAGTTGCCAGGGCAACCATGGGCATGGCAGGGGGCTTAAGGGGGCCTGGACCCGCCCACTTCCGCTTTGGGGGCCAGCAACAGTTGCCAGGGCAACCCTGGGCATGGCAGGGGGCTTAAGGGCGCCAGGACCCGCCCACTTCCGCTTTGGGGGCCAGCAACAGTTGCCAGGGCAACATTGGGCATGGCAGGGGGCTTAAGGGCGCCAGGACCCGCCCACTTCCGCTTTGGGGGGCAGCAACAGTTGCCAGGGCAACCCTGGGCATGGCAGGGGGCTTAAGGGCGCCAGGACCCGCCCACTTCCGCTTTGGGGGGCAGCAACAGTTGCCAGGGCAACCCTGGGCATGGCAGGGGGCTTAAGGGGGCCAGGACCCGCCCACTTCCGCTTTGGGGGCCAGCAACAGTTGCCAGGGCAACCCTGGGCATGGCAGGGGGCTTAAGGGCGCCAGGACCCGCCCACTTCCGCTTTGGGGGCCAGCAACAGTTGCCAGGGCAACATTGGGCATGGCAGGGGGCTTAAGGGGGCCTGGACCCGCCCACTTGCGCTTTGGGGGCCAGCAACAGTTGCCAGGGCAACCCTGGGCAAGGCAGGGGGCTTTAAGGGGGCCTGGACCCGCCCACTTCCGCTTTGGGGGCCAGCAACAGTTGCCAGGGCAACCCTGGGCAAGGCAGGGGGCTTTAAGGGGGCCTGGACCCGCCCACTTCTGCTTTGGGGGCCAGCAACAGTTGCCAGGGCAACCCTGGGCATGGCAGGGGGCTTAAGGGGGCCTGGACCCGCCCACTTCCGCTTTGGGGGCCAGCAACAGTTGCCAGAGCAACCCTGGGCATGGCAGGGGGCTTTAAGGGGGCCTGGACCCGCCCACTTCCGCTTTGGGGGCCAGCAACAGTTGCCAGGGCAACCCTGGGCATGGCAGGGGGCTTAGAGGGGCCTGGACCCGCCCACTTCCGCTTTGGGGGCCAGCAACAGTTGCCAGGGCAACCCTGGGCATGGCAGGGGGCTTAGGGGGGCCTGGACCCGCCCACATCCGCTTTTGGGGCCAGCAACAGTTGCCAGGGCAACCCTGGGCATGGCAGGGGGCTTAAGGGGGCCTGGACCCGCCCACTTCCGCTTTGGGGGCCAGCAACAGTTGCCAGGGCAATCCTGAGCATGGCAGGGGGCTTTAAGGGGGCCTAAACCCGACAACTTCCGCTTTGGGGGCCAGCAACAGTTGCCAGGGCAACCCTGGGCATGGCAGGGGGCTTTAAGGTGGCCTGGACCCGCCAACTTCCGCTTTGGGGGCCAGCAACAGTTGCCAGGGCAACCCTGGGCATGGCAGGGGGCTTTAAGGTGGCCTGGACCCGCCCACTTCCGCTTTGGGGGCCAGCAACAGTTGCCAGGGCAACCCTGGGCATGGCTGGGGGCTTTAAGGGGGCCTGGACCCGCCCACTTCCGCTTTGGGGGCCATCAACAGTTGCCAGGCCAACCCTGGGCATGGCAGGGGGCTTTAAGAGGGCCTGGACCCGCCCACTTCCGCTTTGGGGGCCAGCAACAGTTGCCAGGGCAACCCTGGGCATGGCAGGGGGCTTAAGAAGGCCTGGACCCACCCACTTCCGCTTTGGGGGCCAGCAACAGTTGCCAGGGCAACCCTGGGCATGGCAGGGGGCTTAAGGGGGCCTGGACCCACCCACTTCCGCTTTTGGGGCCAGCAACAGTTGCCAGGGCAACCCTGGGCATGGCAGGGGGCTTAAGGGGGCCTGGATCCGCCCACTTCCGCTTTGGGGGCCAGCAACAGTTGCCAGGGCAACCCTGGGCATGGCAGGGGGCTTAGAGGGGCCTGGACCCACCCACATCCGCTTTGGGGGCCAGCAACAGTTGCCAGGGCAACCCTGGGCATGGCAGGGGGCTTAGAGGGGCCTGGACCCGCCCACATCCGCTTTTGGGGCCAGCAACAGTTGCCAGGGCAACCCTGGGCATGGCAGGGGGCTTAAGGGGGCCTGGACCCACCCACTTCCGCTTTGGGGGCCAGCAACAGTTGCCAGGGCAACCCTGGGCATGGCAGGGGGCTTAAGGGGGCCTGGACCCGCCCATTTCCGCTTTGGGGGCCAGCAACAGTTGCCAGGGCAACCCTGGGCATGGCAGGGGGCTTAGGGGGGCCTGGACCCGCCCACTTCCGCTTTGGGGGCCAGCAACAGTTGCCAGGGCAACCCTGGGCATGGCAGGGGGCTTATGGGGGCCTGGACCCGCCCACTTCCGCTTTGGGGGCCAGCAACAGTTGCCAGAGCAACCCAGGGCATGGCAGGGGGCTTTAAGGGGGCCTGGACCCGCCCACTTCCGATTTGGGGGCCAGCAACAGTTGCCAGGGCAACCCTGAGCATGGAAGGGGGCTTTAAGGGGGCCTAAACCCGCCAACTTCCGCTTTGGGGGCCAGCAACAGTTGCCAGGGCAACCCTGGGCATGGCAGGGGGCTTTAAGGTGGCCTGTACCCGCCCACTTCCGCTTTGGGGGCCAGCAACAGTTGCCAGGGCAACCCTGGGCATGGCTGGGGGCTTTAAGGGGGCCTGGACCCGCCCACTTCCGCTTTGGGGGCCAGCAACAGTTGCCAGGGCAACCCTTAGCTTGGCAGGGGGCTTTAAGAGGGCCTGGACCCGCCCACTTCCGCTTTGGGGGCCAGCAACAGTTGCCAGGGCAACCCTGGGCATGGCAGGGGGCTTAAGAAGGCCTGGACCCACCCACTTCCGCTTTGGGGGCCAGCAACATTTGCCAGGGCAACCCTGGGCATGGCAGGGGGCTTAAGGGGGCCTGGATCCGCCCACTTCCGCTTTGGGGGACAGCAACAGTTGCCAGGGCAACCCTGGGCATGGCAGGGGGCTTAAGGGGGCCTGGACCCGCCCACTTCCGCTTTGGGGGCCAGCAACAGTTGCCAGGGCAACCCTGGGCAAGGCAGGGGGCTTTAAGGGGGCCTGGACCCGCCCACTTCCGCTTTGGGGGCCAGCAACAGTTGCCAGGGCAACCCTGGGCATGGCAGGGGGCTTAAGGGGGCCTGGACCCGCCCACTTCCGCTTTGGGGGCCAGCAACAGTTGCCAGAGCAACCCTGGGCATGGCAGGGGGCTTTAAGGGGGCCTGGACCCGCCCACTTCCGCTTTGGGGGCCAGCAACAGTTGCAAGAGCAACCCTGGGCATGGCAGGGGGCTTTAAGGGGGCCTGGACCCGCCCACTTCAGCTTTGGGGGCCAGCAACAGTTGCCAGGGCAACCCTGGGCATGGCAGGGGGCTTTAAGGTGGCCTGGACCCGCCCACTTCAACTTTGGGGGCCAGCAACAGTTGCCAGGGCAACCCTGGGCATGGCAGGGGGCCTGGACCCGCCCACTTCCGCTTTGGGGGCCAGCAACAGTTGCCAGGGCAACCCTGGACATGGCAGGGGGCTTAAGGGGACCTGGACCCGCCCACTTCCGCTTTGGGGGCCAGCAACAGTTGCCAGTGCTACCCTGGGCATGGCAGGGGGCTTAAGGGGGCCTGGACCCGCCCACTTCCGCTTTGGGGGCCAGCAACAGTTGCCAGGGCAACCCTGGGCATGGCAGGGGGCTTAAGGGGGCCTGGACCCGCCCACTTCCGCTTTGGGGGCCAGCAACAGTTGCCAGGGCAACCCTGGGCATGGCAGGGGGCTTAAGGGGGCCTGGACCCGCCCACTTCCGCTTTGGGGGCCAGCAACAGTTGCCAGGGCAACCCTGGGCATGGCAGGGGGATTTAAGGGGGCCTGGACCCGCCCACTTCCGCTTTAGGGGCCAGCAACAGTTGCCAGGGCAACCCTGGGCATGGCAGGGGGCTTAAGGGGGCCTGGACCGCCCCACTTCCGCTTTTGGGGCCAGCAACAGTTGCCATGGCAACCCTGGGCATGGCAGGGGGCTTAGGGGGGGCTGGACCCGCCCACATCCGCTTTGGGGGCCATCAACAGTTGCCAGGGCAACCCTGGGCATGGCAGGGGGCCTGGACCCACCCACTTCCGCTTTGGGGGCCAGCAACAGTTGCCAGGGCAACCCTGGGCATGGCAGGGGGCTTAAGAAGGCCTGGACCCACCCACTTCCGCTTTGGGGGCTAGCAACAGTTGCCAGGGCAACCCTGGGCATGGCAGGGAGCTTAAGGGGGCCTGGACCCGCCCACTTCCGCTTTAGGGGCCAGCAACAGTTGCCAGGGCAACCCTGGGCATGGCAGGGGGCTTTAAAGGGGCCTGGACACGCCCATTCCGCTTTGGGGCCAGCAACAGTTGCCAGGGCAACCCTGGGCATGGCAGGGGGCTTTAAGGGGGCCTGGACCCGCCCACTTCCACTTTGGGGGCCAGCAACAGTTGCCAGGGCAACCCTGTGCATGGTAGGGGGCTTTAAAGGGGCCTGGACCCGCCCACTTCCGCTTTGGGGGCCAGCAACAGTTGCCAGGACAACCCTGGGCATGGCAGGGGGCTTAAGAAGGCCTGGACCCACCCACTTTCGCTTTGGGGGCCAGCAACAGTTGCCAGGGCAACCCTGGGCATGGCAGGGGGCTTAAGGGCGCCTGGACCGCCCCACTTCCGCTTTTGGGGCCAGCAACAGTTGCCAGGGCAACCCTGGGCATGGCAGGGGGCTTAAGGGGGCCTGGACCCGCCCACTTCCGCTTTGGGGGCCAGCAACAGTTGCCAGGGCAACCCTGGGCATAACAGGGGGATTTAAGGGGGCCTGGACCCGCCAACTTCCGCTTTAGGGGCCAGCAACAGTTGCCAGGGCAACCCTGGGCATGGCAGGGGGCTTAAGAAGGCCTGAACCCACCCACTTCCGCTTTGGGGGCCAGCAACAGTTGCCAGGGCAACCCTGGGCATGGCAGGGCGCTTTAAGGGGGCCTGGACCCGCCCACTTCCGCTTTGGGGCCAGCAACAGTTGCCAGGGCAACCCTGGGCATAACAGGGGGAATTAAGGGGGCCTGGACCCGCCCACTTCCGCTTTAGGGGCCAGCAACAGTTGCCAGGGCAACCCTGGGCATGGCAGGGGGCTTAAGAAGGCCTGGACCCACCCACTTCCGCTTTGGGGGCCAGCAACAGTTGCCAGGGCAACCCTGGGCATGGCAGGGGGCTTAAGGGGGCCTGGACCCACCCACTTCCGCTTTGGGGGCCAGCAACAGTTGCCAGGGCAACCCTGGGCATGGCAGGGGGATTTAAGGGGGCCTGGACCCGCCCACTTCCGCTTTAGGGGCCAGCAACAGTTGCCAGGGCAACCCTGGGCATGGAAATATGGAGAAAGAGAACGTGTGTCTGGTTTGTGGTGCACCAAAGAGAATTAATTAGAGTCAGTAAAAATTAACCTTTAATTTGTTTATTCTAAAAAGACGCGAAATATAAAACCAAAAACACAAAAAATGACAAACAAAGTGAAAACATAGTGCGTGTTAAAAACAGCACATGTGGGGACTTGTGTGTCTTCAATCATTCTTTTAATTAATATGTTCCTGTTGTGTTGCGTTTTATTGGAAACAATGTATGCTCCAAGTGTGGGACAATTCCTCTTATAACACTTGTTGCTGTTTCTGTAAACACTGTTGTATCTTCATAGATTGGTAATTGTTTCAATGATTTATATGATTTATAACTCCTGCTACCTATTTGTACAAAGATACAGAATACACAGAATAGTTGACACTGTGTCGACACTCTGGTACAGTGATGAAACGGAGTGGCTGTACGTAACCTCACAATAGTATACTCCCTAGATAGTAAAATACTATATGCTAGGGGACTAACTGTGTCCGTTTTAAGTTTGTTTGTACTGTGTCAACACTTCCGTGTCGATGGTGCTTGTTGACAGGTCGCTGGGCTGACGCAGATACTTAGGCAATATGGGATATACAATACGTGTATATTATGCTGCCAAATAGATATGAATGGTCAAGCAGTATATTGTACCCCAATATGCAAATTTGTATTGTGCGTACTGAGCTGTCCGCAAGTTTATCGCATGCATGAGTTTATTAATTAGCATGAAATGTCAAGTGGTAGAATAGAAATAGCAGTGCTACTCTTATAATATCACAGCGTTTATAATAATCATGTCACAGTGCTGTGGCTTAATAGAAATTCAGTAATGACTTAACAACCACGAGTATCTCTTGTTACTGTCGTGTTTTTATTCTGGCTCTGCTGCACTGTTATACATGTGCAGACTTTCACCAAAGCCGCAGATCTCTGAGCCACAAGGTCTGTACGGAAATTCGCAATGGTACAATCCCTAAATAGTGAAATACTATATGTTAGGGGACTTGCTTTATCCGTTTTTGAATTTGTTTGTACTGTGTCAACACTTTCCGTGTCGATGATGCTTATTATCCGGTCGCTGGACTGGTACAGACACTCAAACAGTATGGGGTATACAATTCGTGTATATTATGCTGCCAAATTGATATAATTGGTCAGGCAATTTACTGTACCCCAATATAGAAATTTACATTATGCGTATTGAGCTGTCTGCAAGTATATCGCATGCATGAGGTTAATAATTAGCATGAAATGTCAAGCAGTAGAATTGGTAATGCTACTCTACTCAGGTAGCAGAGTTATTGATCATGTAACCGTGCTGTGGCTTAATGGTAAATGAGTAAAGGTTTGACAGTCACAAATCCGTTGTGTAACTGTCGTGCTTATAGGTTGGCTTCTGCAGCACTGTTATATATGTGCAGACATTAACCACCCCCGCAAGATAACTCTCAGCCACAGGTATGGAATTAGTAAGTCTGCGCTAATGTCTAGCGTGCCTACACACAGTGTTAATTCTGCATATACAGCGTATATACGCTGCTGTCACCGCGTACTGACAGACACAATCTAGGCTGTCAGAATCAGATAAATTTTTCAGCCCTAATAAGGGCTAACATAAATATACGCAAACACAAATGTAATTTCTTAGACTGTGCACACAAGTGAACCCACACGGCCGTGCTGCCGGCGCGCGCGTTTCGCTCCCCGCTTTTTCAAGGCAAGCCGCTCTGCTGCCTTGATGGGGTTTAAATTCTGAATTCAAAAGTCAATTCGTCCAATGACCTTTGCTGGCGTGTGGGAGTCTCCTCCCATTGGTTACTGGTGGGTGTGTTCCTTCATTGTATCCCCTACGTACACACCGGGGGATTTTTGGATTGTATCATTGTCAGGTAAGTAGAAATGTTACTTATTTTTATTATTATTTACTCATGTACAATTTCTGGTAAGAAGGCATATGATATGCATATTTAGTCAGGAGAAAAGTCACAGCTACAAAAATTTGAGACAAGCAGATTGTAAGAATATCGTGAAAACTGATGTCTGTGACATCTTTTTGTCAATTCCTTTAAGTTGAATACTGAGTACACACTGAGCGATTTTGATGTGCTCAAACCGCCCATTTGATGGTTTATTTTGTTATTTATTTATTATTTATGTTTTATACATTTGATGAAAATAAAGTGAGATAAAATTAGGTTCTGTATTTGTGTGTTGTTACAGTCGAGAACCTCTTCATCATACACATTAATTCGGATACCTGCTGGAGATTTTAATTATTAATTTGGAGAAAATATAGGTGTAAATTGGTAATTAATTTAGTAATGGGAATAGGAATTCAATAGTGTCACCTGTTGTGCGGTATTTTTATATCTTTGTGTATTGATACAGGAATTCTATATACAGTGTTAAGTGTTGCCCCACACTAGGGTGTGGGTGAGAATTAGAGTGTAATTGGAAAGTGGTAAATAGAAATGAGGTTTAAGGTTAGGGTAAGGGTTAGGGTTAGGATTAGGGTTAGGATTAGGGTTAGGGTTAGGGTTTAGGGTTAGGGTTAGGGTTAGGGTAAGGGTTAGGGTAAGGGTTAGGGTGAGGGTTAGGGTTAGGGTAAGGGTTAGGGTTAGGGTTAGGGTTAGGGTAAGGGTTAGGGTTAGGGTTAGGGTTAGGGTTGAATTAGTATTGGATTATAATATTAGGGATGAAATTCAAAAAATATCACCGTTATGTGGTGTGTTTCTATCCTTGTGTGTTAATGAAGGAATTATGTGATTGGTGTTGCTCCTGAGTAGTGATTATAGTGCCCATCTGTTTCGTGCTGTTAAGGGAATGATAGTGAGTAAAGTGAAAGAAAAACAACAATAAATAAGTGATACTCTGCAATAAACAATAAATAAACACACAGAAAAAACCCAAACGGAGGGGGGTGAAGAACACGTGTGGGGAAGAGGGTATGATGAGTACCCTCTCAGTGTTATGATAAATCATGTTGGTAAAAGAAGTGTCTTATGATAGGGTGGTCTGTATCACCCTGACAGCCTCATTCCTACTGTCTCAGCGTATCTTAACTGAGTATTAGTTCTAGCTGTTCTCTATCAAGACAAATGTATTCAGGTATCACTTTAAAGGAAAGCTGCAAAGCAATTTTCTTCGTTTAGACCTGTGGGGACCATGGTGTTCATAAGGAAGATGAATTTGGTCTCTTGTCGGAGCAATTCCTTATCTTTGTTGCCCCGTCTAATACCCAAATCAACCTTATGCATGCCAAAGGCCTTGAGTCCTCCATATTTACTCTGGTGAAATCGCAAAAAGTGTTTTGCGATAGGTGTTAGTATCTTCATATTCTGCTTATCTCTTGGGGCATTCCGAATGCTGGCAAGGTGCTCAAGTATTCGGTGTTTAAGAGGTCTGAGAGTTTTACCTATATATGTCAGATTGCATGGACATGTTAGGCTGTATATGACTCCTGGGGTGTCACATGTGATGTAGTCTTTTATTTGCCAATTTTTTGCAAATTTGTCTTGGAAGGACGTGGTGGTGATCATGATAGAGCATGCTTTGCAGTGGCCACATTTATATGAACCTTTTTTCTGGATCCTTGGGGGTCCAATTTTCCCTAAATGACTATGGACCAACATATCTCTTAAGTTGCTGCTTCGTCTCCAACTTATGTCTATGTGGTCTGTCATGATGCTTTTCAGATCCTTATCCGTTTTAAGTACGTCAGTATGTTTATTTAGGATATGGCGTATGTCTCTCCATTCCTTACAGTACGTACCAATGTATCTGACTGTGTTGTTGTTTTCTTCAGGATCTTTAGGGTGAGGAATGAGTAGGTCATCTCGGTTGTAATTTCTGGCCTCTTTGGCAGCTCTTTTAATGTGGCGTTTACTGTACCCTCTGTTAACTAGTCTATTCCCCAATTGTTCTGCTCTCAGGTCATATGTCTCTATTTGGGAGCAGTTCCTCTTGGTTCTTAGGAACTCCCCTTTAGGTAGACCTTTCAGAACTGGAGGGAAGTGGGAGCTATCATGGTGTAAAATGGAGTTAGTAGCTGTCTTTTTTCGAAAGACATCCGAGGATATGTGACCATCTTGTTCTATTGTTAATTTTAGATCTAGAAAGGTCACTGTCTCCTGGCTCATGTCTGTCGTCAGTCTGAGGTTCAGCTTGTTGTTGTTGAGTTTCTTGATAAATTGGGTGAACAGGTCTATATCTCCCTCCCAGATGATCAAGAGATCATCAATATATCTCAACCACATAAGTATGTGTCCTGTATACTCCTCATTAGACTCAACAAACACGTGCTCTCTCTCCCACCACCCCAGGTACAGGTTCGCATACGTGGGTGCACAAACGCTACCCATCGCAGTCCCCTGTACCTGGAGGTAGAATATATCGTTGCACACAAAAAAGTTCTTCGTGAGAACGAAGTGTAGTAATTTCACGATGAAATCGTTAAAGGGGTCAGTCCTTTCCATGCTCAGAAAGTATTTGGTAGCCTCTATACCGTATTGATGGATTATACTGGTATAGAGGCTCTCTACATCACATGTGATTAACCAGCTTTGATTATTCAGTACCACATCTTGAATTTTATTCAATACGTCCATCGTATCTCGAATGTAAGATGGTAGCGTACATACATAGTCTTTCAGAAAGTGGTCTACAAATTTGCTGGCATTTTCTGTTAAGCTTCCTACCCCTGAGACTATTGGTCTTCCTGGTGGGTTTGTTTCATTCTTATGTATCTTGGGTAGGAGATACAGGGTTGCCACCCTTGGTTCATCTGTTTTAAGAAATTCATATTGTTTCTTGGTGATGGTATTATCTCTCAGAGCCCTTTGTAGGATGTTATTGTATATCTCCAAGAAATTGTCCATCGGATTGAAATATAATCTTTGATAGCATGTTTTGTCATTTAGTTGTCTTTTTAGAATAAACAAATTAAAGGTTAATTTTTACTGACTCTAATTAATTCTCTTTGGTGCACCACAAACCAGACACACGTTCTCTTTCTCCATATTTCGATACATCTTTTTGTGTCAGTGGTAGCACACCCCTAGGAATTACTACGATATTAATCAATTATCTCAATAACAGGGGGCCTCTATCCTTATTTGAATAATATAACAACCAATCTTGTGCGGAAGATTAACCAACTCTGTCTTTTGCACATTCCTTGTTGAGCTAGTCTCAAATTCCAAATCATCCAGCACGGATTGTACTATACACAATATTTCGAGTAACATATAAACTAAACGAGTGCCGCTCTGCTGTACAGTGGAACACTACTCTACAAACATGTCCAACACAGATACCTTAACAACTGGTGTGCCTAACTCTAATTTCAGTCTTAGTCAAGACATTAATGAAAGACAACTTAAATTAAAAACCTGCATGGACAATCTCCTGACAGGAGACATCACGCAGGTTCAAGTAGCAGATGATTGGGTCAATGACCTACACTCATTAAAATTTAATCTCATCAAACAGACAAAATCCTTCTGGAACAAGGCAATATTTGATAGCTACACAAAACAACGTGTGACCCCTAGAGGCTTACGCCCCAGGGTGTTCCCCTCATTTGATCTGGCATCAGAGAACCTTAAAGGAGAATGGGAACAGACTCTAACCAATTGTTCACTGAAACTCATAAATATTCTAACCAAACATGAGGAATTGAAATTAGAACAATATGCCACCGAAATCTCCAGACTCAGCATCAAACTGAAAAACTTTGAAGGTCTAGAAAAATTTCAAAAGATCTATCAAAAATATAAAACTGAAATAGATGCAATGGAGAGAGAGTTAATAAATCGTAAAAAATCCAAACTCCAAAGGGATATACAGGATTTCTCATCTGGCAATATTTATAGATGGAACAACACAAGGCGGAGGATACCTCAGAATCCCAATATGCTATACAACACATCAGAGAATGACTCTTCAGGGAGTGACTCTTCCTATGAACAGGCCTCTGTTAGACGCACGCCCCAGGATTTTTTAGGGGTTACCCCCAGGGAAATCAGGGATGGCATAGGAAGGTTCCCCGAAAGACCAGGAGGGGGAACAAGACGAAAAAAGCAAGCAAAAGATTGGAGGGAAGAAAACAGAGATCAGAGAAGGCACAGGTATTAGATGACCAAGACACACTGAAAGTCATCAACCTGACAGAACACCTTCTCACCCCAACACAAATACAGATCCTGGGCAAAGGATTATCATTCAGTCCATCTCAGTCATTTAATCGATTTGACTGTGAAAGAGACCTACACTTGTTTGCAAGAAAACTCCTTCTTAAAAAGATCTTTCATAAAAGAGATGACATACTTGTCACCAATGCAAATCAGGACGCAAGTACTGATGGACAAACTATGATTACCAACTACTTCTCTGTGGAGGAACAAAGAGTCATCTCCATGATGGAGGAATTATCCAATGAAAATGTCACGGATTCTAATGATAGTGAAGGCCCAGGAAATAAGGGCTCCAAACTATTAACCCCTAAGAAAAAGTCACAATTCTACCCAGACTTTAACATGTGTCCCCAAATCAAAGTATACTTGGACTTGGTGAGTAGGGATCTAGATGAACTGGAAAGATGCAAGCACACTAGATTCCCTCATGACAACCTCACGTCACAAGAAAGACATGCTTTGGATGAAATAAAAAAATGGGATGACACGATAATAAAGCCATCTGATAAAGGGGGCAACGTAGTCCTATGGCCTCGTTCCGGGTACATCAAGGAACTGGAACGCCAACTAAATGACAAAACATGCTATCAAAGATTATATTTCAATCCGATGGACAATTTCTTGGAGATATACAATAACATCCTACAAAGGGCTCTGAGAGATAATACCATCACCAAGAAACAATATGAATTTCTTAAAACAGATGAACCAAGGGTGGCAACCCTGTATCTCCTACCCAAGATACATAAGAATGAAACAAACCCACCAGGAAGACCAATAGTCTCAGGGGTAGGAAGCTTAACAGAAAATGCCAGCAAATTTGTAGACCACTTTCTGAAAGACTATGTATGTACGCTACCATCTTACATTCGAGATACGATGGACGTATTGAATAAAATTCAAGATGTGGTACTGAATAATCAAAGCTGGTTAATCACATGTGATGTAGAGAGCCTCTATACCAGTATAATCCATCAATACGGTATAGAGGCTACCAAATACTTTCTGAGCATGGAAAGGACTGACCCCTTTAACGATTTCATCGTGAAATTACTACACTTCGTTCTCACGAAGAACTTTTTTGTGTGCAACGATATATTCTACCTCCAGGTACAGGGGACTGCGATGGGTAGCGTTTGTGCACCCACGTATGCGAACCTGTACCTGGGGTGGTGGGAGAGAGAGCACGTGTTTGTTGAGTCTAATGAGGAGTATACAGGACACATACTTATGTGGTTGAGATATATTGATGATCTCTTGATCATCTGGGAGGGAGATATAGACCTGTTCACCCAATTTATCAAGAAACTCAACAACAACAAGCTGAACCTCAGACTGACGACAGACATGAGCCAGGAGACAGTGACCTTTCTAGATCTAAAATTAACAATAGAACAAGATGGTCACATATCCTCGGATGTCTTTCGAAAAAAGACAGCTACTAACTCCATTTTACACCATGATAGCTCCCACTTCCCTCCAGTTCTGAAAGGTCTACCTAAAGGGGAGTTCCTAAGAACCAAGAGGAACTGCTCCCAAATAGAGACATATGACCTGAGAGCAGAACAATTGGGGAATAGACTAGTTAACAGAGGGTACAGTAAACGCCACATTAAAAGAGCTGCCAAAGAGGCCAGAAATTACAACCGAGATGACCTACTCATTCCTCACCCTAAAGATCCTGAAGAAAACAACAACACAGTCAGATACATTGGTACGTACTGTAAGGAATGGAGAGACATACGCCATATCCTAAATAAACATACTGACGTACTTAAAACGGATAAGGATCTGAAAAGCATCATGACAGACCACATAGACATAAGTTGGAGACGAAGCAGCAACTTAAGAGATATGTTGGTCCATAGTCATTTAGGGAAAATTGGACCCCCAAGGATCCAGAAAAAAGGTTCATATAAATGTGGCCACTGCAAAGCATGCTCTATCATGATCACCACCACGTCCTTCCAAGACAAATTTGCAAAAAATTGGCAAATAAAAGACTACATCACATGTGACACCCCAGGAGTCATATACAGCCTAACATGTCCATGCAATCTGACATATATAGGTAAAACTCTCAGACCTCTTAAACACCGAATACTTGAGCACCTTGCCAGCATTCGGAATGCCCCAAGAGATAAGCAGAATATGAAGATACTAACACCTATCGCAAAACACTTTTTGCGATTTCACCAGAGTAAATATGGAGGACTCAAGGCCTTTGGCATGCATAAGGTTGATTTGGGTATTAGACGGGGCAACAAAGATAAGGAATTGCTCCGACAAGAGACCAAATTCATCTTCCTTATGAACACCATGGTCCCCACAGGTCTAAACGAAGAAAATTGCTTTGCAGCTTTCCTTTAAAGTGATACCTGAATACATTTGTCTTGATAGAGAACAGCTAGAACTAATACTCAGTTAAGATACGCTGAGACAGTAGGAATGAGGCTGTCAGGGTGATACAGACCACCCTATCATAAGACACTTCTTTTACCAACATGATTTATCATAACACTGAGAGGGTACTCATCATACCCTCTTCCCCACACGTGTTCTTCACCCCCCTCCGTTTGGGTTTTTTCTGTGTGTTTATTTATTGTTTATTGCAGAGTATCACTTATTTATTGTTGTTTTTCTTTCACTTTACTCACTATCATTCCCTTAACAGCACGAAACAGATGGGCACTATAATCACTACTCAGGAGCAACACCAATCACATAATTCCTTCATTAACACACAAGGATAGAAACACACCACATAACGGTGATATTTTTTGAATTTCATCCCTAATATTATAATCCAATACTAATTCAACCCTAACCCTAACCCTAACCCTAACCCTTACCCTAACCCTAACCCTAACCCTAACCCTCACCCTAACCCTTACCCTAACCCTTACCCTAACCCTAACCCTAACCCTAAACCCTAACCCTAACCCTAATCCTAACCCTAATCCTAACCCTAACCCTTACCCTAACCTTAAACCTCATTTCTATTTACCACTTTCCAATTACACTCTAATTCTCACCCACACCCTAGTGTGGGGCAACACTTAACACTGTATATAGAATTCCTGTATCAATACACAAAGATATAAAAATACCGCACAACAGGTGACACTATTGAATTCCTATTCCCATTACTAAATTAATTACCAATTTACACCTATATTTTCTCCAAATTAATAATTAAAATCTCCAGCAGGTATCCGAATTAATGTGTATGATGAAGAGGTTCTCGACTGTAACAACACACAAATACAGAACCTAATTTTATCTCACTTTATTTTCATCAAATGTATAAAACATAAATAATAAATAAATAACAAAATAAACCATCAAATGGGCGGTTTGAGCACATCAAAATCGCTCAGTGTGTACTCAGTATTCAACTTAAAGGAATTGACAAAAAGATGTCACAGACATCAGTTTTCACGATATTCTTACAATCTGCTTGTCTCAAATTTTTGTAGCTGTGACTTTTCTCCTGACTAAATATGCATATCATATGCCTTCTTACCAGAAATTGTACATGAGTAAATAATAATAAAAATAAGTAACATTTCTACTTACCTGACAATGATACAATCCAAAAATCCCCCGGTGTGTACGTAGGGGATACAATGAAGGAACACACCCACCAGTAACCAATGGGAGGAGACTCCCACACGCCAGCAAAGGTCATTGGACGAATTGACTTTTGAATTCAGAATTTAAACCCCATCAAGGCAGCAGAGCGGCTTGCCTTGAAAAAGCGGGGAGCGAAACGCGCGCGCCGGCAGCACGGCCGTGTGGGTTCACTTGTGTGCACAGTCTAAGAAATTACATTTGTGTTTGCGTATATTTATGTTAGCCCTTATTAGGGCTGAAAAATTTATCTGATTCTGACAGCCTAGATTGTGTCTGTCAGTACGCGGTGACAGCAGCGTATATACGCTGTATATGCAGAATTAACACTGTGTGTAGGCACGCTAGACATTAGCGCAGACTTACTAATTCCATACCTGTGGCTGAGAGTTATCTTGCGGGGGTGGTTAATGTCTGCACATATATAACAGTGCTGCAGAAGCCAACCTATAAGCACGACAGTTACACAACGGATTTGTGACTGTCAAACCTTTACTCATTTACCATTAAGCCACAGCACGGTTACATGATCAATAACTCTGCTACCTGAGTAGAGTAGCATTACCAATTCTACTGCTTGACATTTCATGCTAATTATTAACCTCATGCATGCGATATACTTGCAGACAGCTCAATACGCATAATGTAAATTTCTATATTGGGGTACAGTAAATTGCCTGACCAATTATATCAATTTGGCAGCATAATATACACGAATTGTATACCCCATACTGTTTGAGTGTCTGTACCAGTCCAGCGACCGGATAATAAGCATCATCGACACGGAAAGTGTTGACACAGTACAAACAAATTCAAAAACGGATAAAGCAAGTCCCCTAACATATAGTATTTCACTATTTAGGGATTGTACCATTGCGAATTTCCGTACAGACCTTGTGGCTCAGAGATCTGCGGCTTTGGTGAAAGTCTGCACATGTATAACAGTGCAGCAGAGCCAGAATAAAAACACGACAGTAACAAGAGATACTCGTGGTTGTTAAGTCATTACTGAATTTCTATTAAGCCACAGCACTGTGACATGATTATTATAAACGCTGTGATATTATAAGAGTAGCACTGCTATTTCTATTCTACCACTTGACATTTCATGCTAATTAATAAACTCATGCATGCGATAAACTTGCGGACAGCTCAGTACGCACAATACAAATTTGCATATTGGGGTACAATATACTGCTTGACCATTCATATCTATTTGGCAGCATAATATACACGTATTGTATATCCCATATTGCCTAAGTATCTGCGTCAGCCCAGCGACCTGTCAACAAGCACCATCGACACGGAAGTGTTGACACAGTACAAACAAACTTAAAACGGACACAGTTAGTCCCCTAGCATATAGTATTTTACTATCTAGGGAGTATACTATTGTGAGGTTACGTACAGCCACTCCGTTTCATCACTGTACCAGAGTGTCGACACAGTGTCAACTATTCTGTGTATTCTGTATCTTTGTACAAATAGGTAGCAGGAGTTATAAATCATATAAATCATTGAAACAATTACCAATCTATGAAGATACAACAGTGTTTACAGAAACAGCAACAAGTGTTATAAGAGGAATTGTCCCACACTTGGAGCATACATTGTTTCCAATAAAACGCAACACAACAGGAACATATTAATTAAAAGACTGATTGAAGACACACAAGTCCCCACATGTGCTGTTTTTAACACGCACTATGTTTTCACTTTGTTTGTCATTTTTTGTGTTTTTGGTTTTATATTTCGCGTCTTTTTAGAATAAACAAATTAAAGGTTAATTTTTACTGACTCTAATTAATTCTCTTTGGTGCACCACAAACCAGACACACGTTCTCTTTCTCCATATTTCGATACATCTTTTTGTGTCAGTGGTAGCACACCCCTAGGAATTACTACGATATTAATCAATTATCTCAATAACAGGGGGCCTCTATCCTTATTTGAATAATATAACAACCAATCTTGTGCGGAAGATTAACCAACTCTGTCTTTTGCACAACCCTGGGCATGGCAGGGGGCTTTAAAGGGGCCTGGACACGCCCACTTCCGCTTTGGGGCCAGCAACAGTTGCCAGGGCAACCCTGGGCATGGCAGGGGGCTTTAAGGGGGCCTGGAGCCGCCCACTTCCGCTTTGGGGGCCAGCAACAGTTGCCAGGGCAACCCTGGGCATGGCAGGGGGCTTAAGGGGGCCTGGACCCGCCCGCTTCCGCTTTGGGGGCAAGCAACAGTTGCCAAGGCAACCCTGGGCATGGCAGGGGGATTTAAGGGGGCCTGGACCCGCCCACTTCCGCTTTGGGGGCCAGCAACAGTTGCCAGGGCAACCCTGGGCATGGCAGGGGGCTTAGGGGGGGCTGGACCCGCCCACATCCGCTTTGGGGGCTAGCAACAGTTGCCAGGGCAACCCTGGGCATGGCAGGGGGCTTAGGGGGGGCTGGACCCGCCCACATCCGCTTTGGGGGCCAGCAACAGTTGCCAGGGCAACCCTGGGAATAACAGGGGGATTTAAGGGGGCCTGGACCCGCACACTTCCGCTTTAGGGGCCAGCAACAGTTGCCAGGGCAACCCTGGGCATGGCAGGGGGCTTTAAGGTGGCCTGGACCCGCCCACTTCCGCTTTGGGGGCCAGCAACAGTTGCCAGGGCAACCCTGGGCATGTCAGGGGGCTTTAAAGGGGCCTGGACCCGCCCACTTCCGCTTTGGGGGCCAGCAACAGTTGCCAGGGCAACCCTGGGCATGGCAGGGGGCTTTAAGGGGGCCTGGACCCTCCTACTTCCGTTTGGGGGCCAGCAACAGTTGCCAGGGCAACCCTGGGCATGGCAGGGGGCTTAGGGGGGCCTGGACCCGCCCACATCAGCTTTGGGGGCCAGCAACAGTTGCCAGGGCAACCCTGGGCATAACAGGGGGCTTAAGGGGGCCTGGACCCGCCCACTTCCGCTTTGGGGGTCAGCAACAGTTGCCAGGGCAACCCTGGGCATGGCAGGGGGCTTAAGGGGGCCTGGACCCGCCCACTTCCGCTTTAGGGGCCAGCAACAGTTGCCAGGGCAACCCTGGGCATGGCAGGGGGCTTTAAAGGGGCCTGGACACGCCCACTTCCGCTTTGGGGCCAGCAACAGTTGCCAGGGCAACCCTGGGCATAACAGGGGGCTTAAGGGGGCCTGGACCCGCCCACTTCCGCTTTGGGGGTCAGCAACAGTTGCCAGGGCAACCCTGGGCATGGCAGGGGGCTTAAGGGGGCCTGGACCCGCCCACTTCCGCTTTAGGGGCCAGCAACAGTTGCCAGGGCAACCCTGGGCATGGCAGGGGGCTTTAAAGGGGCCTGGACACGCCCACTTCCGCTTTGGGGCCAGCAACAGTTGCCAGGGCAACCCTGGGCATGGCAGGGGGCTTTAAGGGGGCCTGGACCCGCCCACTTCCGCTTTGGGGGCCAGCAACAGTTGCCAGGGCAACCCTGGGCATGGCAGGGGGCTTAAGAAGGCCTGGACCCATCCACTTCCGCTTTGGGGGCCAGCAACAGTTGCCAGGGCAACCCTGGGCATGGCAGGGGGCTTAAGGGGGCCTGGACCCACCCACTTCCGCTTTGGGGGCCAGCAACAGTTGCCAGGGCAACCATGGGCATGGCAGGGCGCTTTAAGGGGGCCTGGACCCGCCCACTTCCGCTTTGGGGCCAGCAACAGTTGCCAGGGCAACCCTGGGCATAACAGGGGGATTTAAGGGGGCCTGGACCCGCCCACTTCCGCTTTAGGGGCCAGCAACAGTTGCCAGGGCAACCCTGGGCATGGCAGGGGGCTTAAGAAGGCCTGGACCCACCCACTTCCGCTTTGGGGGCCAGCAACAGTTGCCAGGGCAACCCTGGGCATGGCAGGGGGCTTAAGGGGGCCTGGACCCACCCACTTCCGCTTTGGGGGCCAGCAACAGTTGCCAGGGCAACCCTGGGCATGGCAGGGGGATTTAAGGGGGCCTGGACCCGCCCACTTCCGCTTTAGGGGCCAGCAACAGTTGCCAGGGCAACCCTGGGCATGGCAGGGGGCTTTAAAGGGGCCTGGACACGCCCACTTCCGCTTTAGGGGCCAGCAACAGTTGCCAGGGCAACCCTGGGCATGGCAGGGGGCTTTAAAGGGGCCTGGACACGCCCACTTCCGCTTTGGGGCCAGCAACAGTTGCCAGGGCAACCCTGGGCATGGCAGGGGGCTTTAAGGGGGCCTGGACCCGCCCACTTCCGCTTTGGGGGCCAGCAACAGTTGCCAGGGCAACCCTGGGCATGGCAGGGGGCTAAAGGGGGCCTGGACCCGCCCGCTTCCGCTTTGGGGGCAAGCAACAGTTGCCAAGGCAACCCTGGGCATGGCAGGGGGATTTAAGGGGGCCTGGACCCGCCCACTTCCGCTTTGGGGGCCAGCAACAGTTGCCAGGGCAACCCTGGGCATGGCAGGGGGCTTAGGGGGGGCTGGACCCGCCCACATCCGCTTTGGGGGCCAGCAACAGTTGCCAGGGCAACCCTGGGCATGGCAGGGGGCTTAGGGGGGGCTGGACCCGCCCACATCCGCTTTGGGGGCCAGCAACAGTTGCCAGGGCAACCCTGGGAATAACAGGGGGATTTAAGGGGGCCTGGACCCGCACACTTCTGCTTTAGGGGCCAGCAACAGTTGCCAGGGCAACCCTGGGCATGGCAGGGGGCTTAAGAAGGCCTGGACCCACCCACTTCCGCTTTGGGGGCCAGCAACAGTTGCCAGGGCAACCCTGGGCATGGCAGGGGGCTTAAGGGGGCCTGGACCCACCCACTTCCGCTTTGGGGGCCAGCAACAGTTGCCAGGGCAACCCTGGGCATGGCAGGGGGCTTTAAGGGGGCCTGGACCCGCCCACTTCCGCTTTGGGGGCCAGCAACAGTTGCCAGGGCAACCCTGGGCATAACAGGGGGATTTAAGGGGGCCTGGACCCGCCCACTTCCGCTTTAGGGGCCAGCAACAGTTGCCAGGGCAACCCTGGGCATGGCAGGGGGCTTAAGAAGGCCTGGACCCATCCACTTCCGCTTTGGGGGCCAGCAACAGTTGCCAGGGCAACCCTGGGCATGGCAGGGGGCTTAAGGGGGCCTGGACCCACCCACTTCCGCTTTGGGGGCCAGCAACAGTTGCCAGGGCAACCCTGGGCATGGCAGGGCGCTTTAAGGGGGCCTGGACCCGCCCACTTCCGCTTTGGGGCCAGCAACAGTTGCCAGGGCAACCCTGGGCATAACAGGGGGATTTAAGGGGGCCTGGACCCGCCCACTTCCGCTTTAGGGGCCAGCAACAGTTGCCAGGGCAACCCTGGGCATGGCAGGGGGCTTAAGAAGGCCTGGACCCACCCACTTCCGCTTTGGGGGCCAGCAACAGTTGCCAGGGCAACCCTGGGCATGGCAGGGGGCTTAAGGGGGCCTGGACCCACCCACTTCCGCTTTGGGGGCCAGCAACAGTTGCCAGGGCAACCCTGGGCATGGCAGGGGGATTTAAGGGGGCCTGGACCCGCCCACTTCCGCTTTAGGGGCCAGCAACAGTTGCCAGGGCAACCCTGGGCATGGCAGGGGGCTTTAAAGGGGCCTGGACACGCCCACTTCCGCTTTGGGGCCAGCAACAGTTGCCAGGGCAACCCTGGGCATGGCAGGGGGCTTTAAGGGGGCCTGGACCCGCCCACTTCCGCTTTGGGGGCCAGCAACAGTTGCCAGGGCAACCCTGGGCATGGCAGGGGGCTTTAAGGTGGCCTGGACCCGCCCACTTCCGCTTTGGGGGCCAGCAACAGTTGCCAGGGCAACCCTGGGCATGGCAGTGGGCTTTAAGGGGGCCTGGACCCGCCCACTTCCGCTTTGGGGGCCAGCAACAGTTGCCAGTGCAACCCTGGGCATGGCAGGGGGCTTTAAGGGGGCCTGGACCCGCCCGCTTCCGCTTTGGGGCCAGCAACAGTTGCCAGGGCAACCCTGGGCATGGCAGGGGGCTTTAAGGGGGCCTGGACCCGCCCACTTCCGCTTTGGGGGCCAGAAACAGTTGCCAGGGCAACCCTGGGCATGGCAGGGGGATTTAAGGGGGCCTGGACCCGCCCACTTCCGCTTTGGGGGCCAGCAACAGTTGCCAGGGCAACCCTGGGCATGGCAGGGGGCTTTAAAGGGGCCTGGACCCACCCACTTCCGCTTTGGGGGCTAGCAACAGTTGCCAGGGCAACCCTGGGCATGGCAGGGGGCTTAGGGGGGGCTGGACCCGCCCACATCCGCTTTGGGGGCCAGCAACAGTTGCCAGGGCAACCCTTGGAATAACAGGGGGATTTAAGGGGGCCTGGACCCGCCCACTTCCGCTTTAGGGGCCAGCAACAGTTGCCAGGGCAACCCTGGGCATGGCAGGGGGCTTTAAGGGGGCCTGGACCCGCCCACTTCCGCTTTGGGGGTCAGCAACAGTTGCCAGGGAAACCCTGGGCATGGCAGGGGGCTTTAAGGGGGCCTGGACCCGCCCACTTCCGCTTTGGGGGCCAGCAACAGTTGCCAGGGCAACCCTGGGCATGGCAGGGGGCTTAGGGGGGCCTGGACCCGCCCACATCAGCTTTGGGGGCCAGCAACAGTTGCCAGGGCAACCCTGGGCATGGCAGGGGGCTTAAGGGGTCCTGGACCCGCCCACTTCCGCTTTGGGGGTCAGCAACAGTTGCCAGGGCAACCCTGGGAATAACAGGGGGATTTAAGGGGGCCTGGACCCGCACACTTCCGCTTTAGGGGCCAGCAACAGTTGCCAGGGCAACCCTGGGCATGGCAGGGGGCTTTAAGGGGGCCTGGACCCGCCCACTTCCGCTTTGGGGGCCAGTAACAGTTGCCAGGGCAACCCTGGGCATGGCAGGGGGCTTTAAGGGGGCCTGGACCCGCCCACTTCCGCTTTGAAGGCCAGCAACAGTTGCCAGGGCAACCCTGGGAATAACAGGGGGATTTAAGGGGGCCTAGACCCGCACACTTCTGCTTTAGGGGCCAGCAACAGTTGCCAGGGCAACCCTGGGCATGGCAGGGGGATTTAAGGGGGCCTGGACCCGCCCACTTCCGCTTTAGGGGCCAGCAACAGTTGCCAGGGCAACCCTGGGCATGGCAGGGGGCTTTAAAGGGGCCTGGACACGCCCACTTCCGCTTTGGGGCCAGCAACAGTTGCCAGGGCAACCCTGGGCATGGCAGGGGGCTCTAAGGGGGCCTGGACCCGCCCACTTCCGCTTTGGGGGCCAGCAACAGTTGCCAGGGCAACCCTGGGCATGGTGGGGGGCTTTAAAGGTGCCTGGACCCGCCCACTTCCGCTTTGGGGCCAGCAACAGTTGCCAGGGCAACCCTGGGCATGGCAGGGGGCTTTAAGGGGGCCTGGACCCGCCCACTTCCGCTTTGGGGGCCAGCAACAGTTGCCAGGGCAACCCTGGGCATGGCAGGGGGCTTTAAAGGGGCCTGGACCCGCCCACTTCCGCTTTGGGGGCCAGCAACAGTTGCCAGGGCAACCCTGGGCATAACAGGGGGATTTAAGGGGGCCTGGACACGCCCACTTCCGCTTTAGGGGCCAGCAACAGTTGCCAGGGCAACCCTGGGCATGGCAGGGGGCTTAAGAAGGCCTGGACCCACCCACTTCCGCTTTGGGGGCCAGCAACAGTTGCCAGGGCAACCCTGGGCATGGCAGGGCGCTTTAAGGGGGCCTGGACCCGCCCACTTCCGCTTTTGGGGCCAGCAACAGTTGCCAGGGCAACCCTGGGCATAACAGGTGGATTTAAGGGGGCCTGGACCCGCCCACTTCCGCTTTAGGGGCCAGCAACAGTTGCCAGGGCAACCCTGGGCATGGCAGGGGGCTTAAGAAGGCCTGGACCCACCCACTTCCGCTTTGGGGGCCAGCAACAGTTGCCAGGGCAACCCTGGGCATGGCAGGGGGCTTAGGGGGGGCTGGACCCGCCCACATCCGCTTTGGGGGCCATCAACAGTTGCCAGGTCAACCCTGGGCATGGCAGGGCGCTTTAAGGGGGCCTGGACCCGCCCACTTCCGCTTTAGGGGCCAGCAACAGTTGGCAGGGCAACCCTGGGCATGGCAGGGGGCTTAAGAAGGCCTGGACCCACCCACTTCCGCTTTGGGGGCCATCAACAGTTGCCAGGGCAACCCTGGGCATGGCAGGGGGCTTAGGGGGGGCTGGACCCGCCCACATCCGCTTTGGGGGCCATCAACAGTTGCCAGGGCAACCCTGGGCATGGCAGGGCGCTTTAAGGGGGCCTGGACCCGCCCACTTCCGCTTTGGGGGGAAGCAACAGTTGCCAGGGCAACCCTGGGCATGGCAGGGGGCTTAAGGGGGTCTGGACCCGCCCACTTCCGCTTTAGGGGCCAGCAACAGTTGCCAGGGCAACCCTGGGCATGGCAGGGGGCTTAAGAAGGCCTGGACCCACCCACTTCCGCTTTGGGGGCCAGCAACAGTTGCCAGGGCAACCCTGGGCATGGCAGGGCGCTTTAGGGGGCCTGGACCCGCCCACTTCCGCTTTTGGGGCCAGCATCAGTTGCCAGGGCAACCCTGGGCATAACAGGGGGATTTAAGGGGGCCTGGACCCGCCCACTTCCGCTTTAGGGGCCAGCAACAGTTGCCAGGGCAACCCTGGGCATGGCAGGGGGCTTAAGAAGGCCTGGACCCACCCACTTCCGCTTTGGGGGCCAGCAACAGTTGCCAGGGCAACCCTGGGCATGGCAGGGGGCTTAGGGGGGGCTGGACCCGCCCACATCCGCTTTGGGGGCCATCAACAGTTGCCAGGTCAACCCTGGGCATGGCAGGGCGCTTTAAGGGGGCCTGGACCCGCCCACTTCCGCTTTAGGGGCCAGCAACAGTTGCCAGGGCAACCCTGGGCATGGCAGGGGGCTTAAGAAGGCCTGGACCCACCCACTTCCGCTTTGGGGGCCAGCAACAGTTGCCAGGGCAACCCTGGGCATGGCAGGGGGCTTAGGGGGGGCTGGACCCGCCCACATCCGCTTTGGGGGCCATCAACAGTTGCCAGGGCAACCCTGGGCATGGCAGGGCGCTTTAAGGGGGCCTGGACCCGCCCACTTCCGCTTTGGGGGGAAGCAACAGTTGCCAGGGCAACCCTGGGCATGGCAGGGGGCTTAAGGGGGTCTGGACCCGCCCACTTCCGCTTTAGGGGCCAGCAACAGTTGCCAGGGCAACCCTGGGCATGGCAGGGGGCTTAAGAAGGCCTGGACCCACCCACTTCCGCTTTGGGGGCCAGCAACAGTTGCCAGGGCAACCCTGGGCATGGCAGGGGGCTTTAAGGGGGCCTGGACCCGCCCACTTCCGCTTTGGGGGCCAGCAACAGTTGCCAGGGCAACCCTGGGCATGGCAGGGGGCTTTAAAGGGGCCTGGACCCGCCCACTTCCGCTTTGGGGGCCAGCAACAGTTGCCAGGGCAACCCTGGGCATAACAGGGGGATTTAAGGGGGCCTGGACACGCCCACTTCCGCTTTAGGGGCCAGCAACAGTTGCCAGGGCAACCCTGGGCATGGCAGGGGGCTTAAGAAGGCCTGGACCCACCCACTTCCGCTTTGGGGGCCAGCAACAGTTGCCAGGGCAACCCTGGGCATGGCAGGGGGCTTAGGGGGGGCTGGACTTGCCCACATCCGCTTTGGGGGCCATCAACAGTTGCCAAGTCAACCCTGGGCATGGCAGGGCGCTTTAAGGGGGCCTGGACCCGCCCACTTCCGCTTTAGGGGCCAGCAACAGTTGCCAGGGCAACCCTGGGCATGGCAGGGGGCTTAAGAAGGCCTGGACCCACCCACTTCCGCTTTGGGGGCCAGCAACAGTTGCCAGGGCAACCCTGGGCATGGCAGGGGGCTTAGGGGGGGCTGGACCCGCCCACATCCGCTTTGGGGGCCATCAACAGTTGCCAGGGCAACCCTGGGCATGGCAGGGCGCTTTAAGGGGGCCTGGACCCGCCCACTTCCGCTTTGGGGGGAAGCAACAGTTGCCAGGGCAACCCTGGGAATGGCAGGGGGCTTAAGGGGGCCTGGACCCGCCCACTTCCGCTTTAGGGGCCAGCAACAGTTGCCAGGGCAACCCTGGGCATGGCAGGGGGCTTAAGAAGGCCTGGACCCACCCACTTCCGCTTTGGGGGCCAGCAACAGTTGCCAGGGCAACCCTGGGCATGGCAGGGCGCTTTAAGGGGGCCTGGACCCGCCCACTTCCGCTTTTGGGGCCAGCAACAGTTGCCAGGGCAACCCTGGGCATAACAGGGGGATTTAAGGGGGCCTGGACCCGCCCACTTCCGCTTTAGGGGCCAGCAACAGTTGCCAGGGCAACCCTGGGCATGGCAGGGGGCTTAAGAAGGCCTGGACCCACCCACTTCCGCTTTGGGGGCCAGCAACAGTTGCCAGGGCAACCCTGGGCATGGCAGGGGGCTTAGGGGGGGCTGGACCCGCCCACATCCGCTTTGGGGGCCATCAACAGTTGCCAGGTCAACCCTGGGCATGGCAGGGCGCTTTAAGGGGGCCTGGACCCGCCCACTTCCGCTTTAGGGGCCAGCAACAGTTGCCAGGGCAACCCTGGGCATGGCAGGGGGCTTAAGAAGGCCTGGACCCACCCACTTCCGCTTTGGGGGCCAGCAACAGTTGCCAGGGCAACCCTGAGCATGGCAGGGGGCTTAGGGGGGGCTGGACCCGCCCAAATCCGCTTTGGGGGCCATCAACAGTTGCCAGGGCAACCCTGGGCATGGCAGGGCGCTTTAAGGGGGCCTGGACCCGCCCAATTCCGCTTTGGGTGGAAGCAACAGTTGCCAGGGCAACCCTGGGCATGGCAGGGGGCTTAAGGGGGCCTGGACCAGCCCACTTCCGCTTTGGGGGCCAGCAACAGTTGCCAGGGCAACCCTGGGCATGGCAGGGGGCTTAAGGGGGCTTGGACCCGCCCACTTCCGCTTTGGGGGCAAGCAACAGTTGCCAGGGCAACCCTGGGCACGGCAGGGGGATTTAAGGGGGCCTGGACCCGCCCACTTCCGCTTTGGGGGCCAGCAACAGTTGCCAGGGCAACCCTGGGCATGGCAGGGTTCTTAGGGGGGGCTGGACCCGCCCACATCCGCTTTGGGGGCCATCAACAGTTGCCAGGGCAACCCTGGGCATGGCAGGGGGCATGGACCCACCCACTTCCGCTTTGGGGGCCAGCAACAGTTGCCAGGGCAACCCTGGGCATGGCAGGGGGCTTAAGAAGGCCTGGACCCACCCACTTCCGCTTTGGGGGCCAGCAACAGTTGCCAGGGCAACCCTAGGCATGGCAGGGGGCTTAAGGGGGCCTGGACCGCCCACTTCCGCTTTGGGGGCCAGCAACAGTTGCCAGGGCAACCCCGGGGCATAGCAGGGGGCTTTAAGGGGGCCTGGACCCGCCCACTTCCGCTTTGGGGGCCAGCAACAGTTGCCAGGGCAACCCTGGGCATGGCAGGGGGCTTAGGGGGGGCTGGACCCGCCCACATCCGCTTTGGGGGCCATCAACAGTTGCCATGGCAACCCTGGGCATGGCAGGGCGCTTTAAGGGGGCCTGGACCCGCCCACTTCCGCTTTGGGGGCCAGCAACAGTTGCCAGGGCAACCCTGGGCATGGCAGGGGGATTTAAGGGGGCCTGGACCCGCCCACTTCCGCTTTAGGGGCCAGCAACAGTTGCCAGGGCAACCCTGGGCATGGCAGGGGGCTTTAAAGGGGCCTGGACACGCCCACTTCCGCTTTGGGGCCAGCAACAGTTGCCAGGGCAACCCTGGGCATGGCAGGGGGCTTTAAGGGGGCCTGGACCCGCCCACTTCCGCTTTGGGGGCCAGCAACAGTTGCCAGGGCAACCCTGGGCATGGCAGGGGGTTTAAGTTGGCCTGGACCCGCCCACTTCCGCTTTGGGGCCCAGCAACAGTTGCCAGGGCAACCCTGGGCATGGCAGGGGGCTTTAAGGGGGCCTGGACCCGCCCACTTCCGCTTTGGGGGCCAGCAACAGTTGCCAGGGCAACCCTGGGCATGGCAGGGGGCTTTAAGGGGGCCTGGACCCGCCCACTTCCGCTTTGGGGGCCAAAAACAGTTGCCAGGGCAACCCTGGGCATGGCAGGGGGCTTAAGGGGGCCTGGACCCCGCAACTTCCGCTTTGGGGGCCAGCAACAGTTGCCAGGGCAACCCTGGGCATGGCAGGGGGCTTAGGGGGGCCTGGACCCGCCCACATCCGCTTTGGGGGCCAGCAACAGTTGCCAGGGCAACCCTGGGCATGGCAGGGGGCTTAAGGGGGCCTGGACCCGCCCGCTTCAGCTTTGGGGGCAAGCAACAGTTGCCAGGGCAACCCTGGGCATGGCAGGGGGATTTAAGGGGGCCTGGACCCGCCCACTTCCGCTTTGGGGGCCAGCAACAGTTGCCAGGGCAACCCTGGGCATGGCAGGGGGCTTAGGGGGGGCTGGACCCGCCCACATCCGCTTTGGGGGCCATCAACAGTTGCCAGGGCAACCCTGGGCATGGCAGGGGGCCTGGACCCACCCACTTCCGCTTTGGGGGCCAGCAACAGTTGCCAGGGCAACCCTGGGCATGGCAGGGGGCTCAAGAAGGCCTGGACCCACCCACTTCCGCTTTGGGGGCTAGCAACAGTTGCCAGGGCAACCCTGGGCATGGCAGGGGGCTTAGGGGGGCCTGGACCCGCCCACATCAGCTTTGTCGGCCAGCAACAGTTGCCAGGGCAACCCTGGGCATGGCAGGGGGCTTTAAGGTGGCCTGGACCCGCCCACTTCCGCTTTGGGGGCCAGCAACAGTTGCCAGGGCAACCCTGGGCATGGCAGGGGGATTTAAGGGGGCCTGGACCCGCCCACTTCCGCTTTGGGGGCCAGCAACAGTTGCCAGGGCAACCCTGGGCATGGCAGGGGGCTTAGGGGGGGCTGGACCCGCCCACATCCGCTTTGGGGGCCATCAACAGTTGCCAGGGCAACCCTGGGCATGGCAGGGGGCCTGGACCCACCCACTTCCGCTTTGGGGGCCAGCAACAGTTGCCAGGGCAACCCTGGGCATGGCAGGGGGCTTAAGAAGGCCTGGACCCACCCACTTCCGCTTTGGGGGCCAGCAACAGTTGCCAGGGCAACCCTAGGCATGGCAGGGGGCTTAAGGGGGCCTGGACCGCCCACTTCCGCTTTGGGGGCCAGCAACAGTTGCCAGGGCAACCCCGGGGCATAGCAGGGGGCTTTAAGGGGGCCTGGACCCGCCCACTTCCGCTTTGGGGGCCAGCAACAGTTGCCAGGGCAACCCTGGGCATGGCAGGGGGCTTAGGGGGGGCTGGACCCGCCCACATCCGCTTTGGGGGCCATCAACAGTTGCCATGGCAACCCTCGGCATGGCAGGGCGCTTTAAGGGGGTCTGGACCCGCCCACTTCCGCTTTGGGGGCCAGCAACAGTTGCCAGGGCAACCCTGGGAATGGCAGGGGGATTTAAGGGGGCCTGGACCCGCCCACTTCCGCTTTAGGGGCCAGCAACAGTTGCCAGGGCAACCCTGGGCATAGCAGGGGGCTTTAAAGGGGCCTGGACACGCCCACTTCCGCTTTGGGGCCAGCAACAGTTGCCAGGGCAACCCTGGGCATGGCAGGGGGCTTTAAGGGGGCCTGGACCCGCCCACTTCCGCTTTGGGGGCCAGCAACAGTTGCCAGGGCAATCCTGGGCATGGCAGGGGGCTTTAAGGTGGCCTGGACCCGCCCACTTCCGCTTTGGGGGCCAGCAACAGTTGCCAGGGCAACCCTGGGCATGGCAGGGGGCTTTAAGGGGGCCTGGACCCGCCCACTTCCGCTTTGGGGGCCAGCAACAGTTGCCAGGGCAACCCTGGGCATGGCAGGGGGCTTTAAGGGGGCCTGGACCCGCAAACTTCCGCTTTAGGGGCCAGCAACAGTTGCCAGGGCAACCCTGGGCATGGCAGGGGGCTTAAGAAGGCCTGGACCCACCCACTTCCACTTTGGGGGCCAGCAACAGTTGCCAGGGCAACCCTGGGCATGGCAGGGCGCTTTAAGGGGGCCTGGACCCGCCCACTTCCGCTTTTGGGGCCAGCAACAGTTGCCAGGGCAACCCTGGGCATAACAGGGGGATTTAAGGGGGCCTGGACCCGCCCACTTCCGCTTTAGGGTCCAGCAACAGTTGCCAGGGCAACCCTGGGCATGGCAGGGGGCTTAAGAAGGCCTGGACCCACCCACTTCCGCTTTGGGGGCCAGCAACAGTTGCCAGGGCAACCCTGGGCATGGCAGGGGGCTTAGGGGGGCTGGACCCGCCCACATCCGCTTTGGGGGCCATCAACAGTTGCCAGGGCAACCCTGGGCATGGCAGGGGGCTTAGGGGGGCCTGGACCCGCCCACATCAGCTTTGTCGGCCAGCAACAGTTGCCAGGGCAACCCTGGGCATGGCAGGGGGCTTTAAGGTGGCCTGGACCCGCCCACTTCCGCTTTGGGGGCCAGCAACAGTTGCCAGGGCAACCCTGGGCATGGCAGGGGGATTTAAGGGGGCCTGGACCCGCCCACTTCCGCTTTGGGGGCCAGCAACAGTTGCCAGGGCAACCCTGGGCATGGCAGGGGGCTTAGGGGGGGCTGGACCCGCCCACATCCGCTTTGGGGGCCATCAACAGTTGCCAGGGCAACCCTGGGCATGGCAGGGGGCCTGGACCCACCCACTTCCGCTTTGGGGGCCAGCAACAGTTGCCAGGGCAACCCTGGGCATGGCAGGGGGCTTAAGAAGGCCTGGACCCACCCACTTCCGCTTTGGGGGCCAGCAACAGTTGCCAGGGCAACCCTAGGCATGGCAGGGGGCTTAAGGGGGCCTGGACCGCCCACTTCCGCTTTGGGGGCCAGCAACAGTTGCCAGGGCAACCCCGGGGCATAGCAGGGGGCTTTAAGGGGGCCTGGACCCGCCCACTTCCGCTTTGGGGGCCAGCAACAGTTGCCAGGGCAACCCTGGGCATGGCAGGGGGCTTAGGGGGGGCTGGACCCGCCCACATCCGCTTTGGGGGCCATCAACAGTTGCCATGGCAACCCTCGGCATGGCAGGGCGCTTTAAGGGGGTCTGGACCCGCCCACTTCCGCTTTGGGGGCCAGCAACAGTTGCCAGGGCAACCCTGGGAATGGCAGGGGGATTTAAGGGGGCCTGGACCCGCCCACTTCCGCTTTAGGGGCCAGCAACAGTTGCCAGGGCAACCCTGGGCATAGCAGGGGGCTTTAAAGGGGCCTGGACACGCCCACTTCCGCTTTGGGGCCAGCAACAGTTGCCAGGGCAACCCTGGGCATGGCAGGGGGCTTTAAGGGGGCCTGGACCCGCCCACTTCCGCTTTGGGGGCCAGCAACAGTTGCCAGGGCAATCCTGGGCATGGCAGGGGGCTTTAAGGTGGCCTGGACCCGCCCACTTCCGCTTTGGGGGCCAGCAACAGTTGCCAGGGCAACCCTGGGCATGGCAGGGGGCTTTAAGGGGGCCTGGACCCGCCCACTTCCGCTTTGGGGGCCAGCAACAGTTGCCAGGGCAACCCTGGGCATGGCAGGGGGCTTTAAGGGGGCCTGGACCCGCAAACTTCCGCTTTAGGGGCCAGCAACAGTTGCCAGGGCAACCCTGGGCATGGCAGGGGGCTTAAGAAGGCCTGGACCCACCCACTTCCACTTTGGGGGCCAGCAACAGTTGCCAGGGCAACCCTGGGCATGGCAGGGCGCTTTAAGGGGGCCTGGACCCGCCCACTTCCGCTTTTGGGGCCAGCAACAGTTGCCAGGGCAACCCTGGGCATAACAGGGGGATTTAAGGGGGCCTGGACCCGCCCACTTCCGCTTTAGGGTCCAGCAACAGTTGCCAGGGCAACCCTGGGCATGGCAGGGGGCTTAAGAAGGCCTGGACCCACCCACTTCCGCTTTGGGGGCCAGCAACAGTTGCCAGGGCAACCCTGGGCATGGCAGGGGGCTTAGGGGGGCTGGACCCGCCCACATCCGCTTTGGGGGCCATCAACAGTTGCCAGGGCAACCCTGGGCATGGCAGGGCGCTTTAAGGGGGCCTGGACCCGCCCACTTCCGCTTTAGGGGCCAGCAACAGTTGCCAGGGCAACCCTGGGCATGGCAGGGGGCTTAAGAAGGCCTGGACCCACCCACTTCCGCTTTGGGGGCCAGCAACAGTTGCCAGGGCAACCCTGGGCATGGCAGGGGGCTTAGGGGGGACTGGACCCACCCACTTCCGCTTTGGGGGGAAGCAACAGTTGCCAGGGCAACCCTGGGCATAACAGGGGGATTTAAGGGGGCCTGGACCCGCCCACTTCCGCTTTAGGGGCCAGCAACAGTTGCCAGGGCAACCCTGGGCATGGCAGGGGGCTTAAGAAGGCCTGGACCCACCCACTTCCACTTTGGGGGCCAGCAACAGTTGCCAGGGCAACCCTGGGCATGGCAGGGCGCTTTAAGGGGGCCTGGACCCGCCCACTTCCGCTTTTGGGGCCAGCAACAGTTGCCAGGGCAACCCTGGGCATAACAGGGGGATTTAAGGGGGCCTGGACCCGCCCACTTCCGCTTTAGGGTCCAGCAACAGTTGCCAGGGCAACCCTGGGCATGGCAGGGGGCTTAAGAAGGCCTGGACCCACCCACTTCCGCTTTGGGGGCCAGCAACAGTTGCGAGGGCAACCCTGGCCATGGCAGGGGGCTTAAGAAGGCCTGGACCCACCCACTTCCGCTTTGGGGGCCAGCAACAGTTGCCAGGGCAACCCTGGGCATGGCAGGGGGCTTAAGGGGGCCTGGACCGCCCCACTTCCGCTTTTGGGGCCAGCAACAGTTGCCAGGGCAACCCTGGGCATGGCAGGGGGCTTAAGGGGGCCTGGACCCGCCCACTTCCGCTTTGGGGGCCAGCAACAGTTGCCAGGGCAACCCTGGGCATAACAGGGGGATTTAAGGGGGCCTGGACCCGCCCACTTCCGCTTTAGGGGCCAGCAACAGTTGCCACGGCAACCCTGAGCATGGCAGGGGGCTTAAGAAGGCCTGAACCCACCCACTTCCGCTTTGGGGGCCAGCAACAGTTGCCAGGGCAACCCTGGGCATGGCAGGGCGCTTTAAGGGGGCCTGGACCCGCCCACTTCCGCTTTAGGGGCCAGCAACAGTTGCCAGGGCAACCCTGGGCATGTCAGGGGGCTTAAGAAGGCCTGAACCCACCCACTTCCGCTTTGGGGGCCAGCAACAGTTGCCAGGGCAACCCTGGGCATGGCAGGGGGCTTTAAGGGGGCCTGGACCCGCCCACTTCCGCTTTGGGGGCCAGCAACAGTTGCCAGGGCAACCCTGGGCATGGCAGGGGGCTTAATGGGGCCTGGACCCGCCCACTTCCGCTTTGGGGGCCAGAAACAGTTGCCAGGGCAACCCTGGGCATGGCAGGGGGCTTAGGGGGGCCTGGACCCGCCCACATCCGCTTTGGGGGCCAGCAACAGTTGCCAGGGCAACCCTGGGCATGGCAGGGGGCTTAAGGGGGCCTGGACCCGCCCACTTCCGCTTTGGGGGCCAGCAACAGTTGCCAGGGCAACCCTGGGCATGGCAGGGGGCTTAAGGGGGCCTGGACCGCCCCACTTCCGCTTTTGGGGCCAGCAACAGTTGCCAGGGCAACCCTGGGCATGGCAGGGGGCTTAAGGGGGCCTGGACCCGCCCACTTCCGCTTTGGGGGCCAGCAACAGTTGCCAGGGCAACCCTGGGCATAACAGGGGGATTTAAGGGGGCCTGGACCCGCCCACTTCCGCTTTAGGGGCCAGCAACAGTTGCCACGGCAACCCTGAGCATGGCAGGGGGCTTAAGAAGGCCTGAACCCACCCACTTCCGCTTTGGGGGCCAGCAACAGTTGCCAGGGCAACCCTGGGCATGGCAGGGGGCTTTAAGGGGGCCTGGACCCGCCCACTTCCGCTTTGGGGGCCAGCAACAGTTGCCAGGGCAACCCTGGGCATGGCAGGGGGCTTAATGGGGCCTGGACCCGCCCACTTCCGCTTTGGGGGCCAGAAACAGTTGCCAGGGCAACCCTGGGCATGGCAGGGGGCTTAGGGGGGCCTGGACCCGCCCACATCCGCTTTGGGGGCCAGCAACAGTTGCCAGGGCAACCCTGGGCATGGCAGGGGGCTTAAGGGGGCCTGGACCCGCCCACTTCCGCTTTGGGGGCCAGCAACAGTTGCCAGGGCAACCCTGGGCATGGCAGGGGGCTTAAGGGGGCCTGGACCCGCCCACTTCCGCTTTGGGGGCAAGCAACAGTTGCCAGGGCAACCCTGGGCATGGCAGGGGGATTTAAGGGGGCCTGGACCCGCCCACTTCCGCTTTGGGGGCCAGCAACAGTTGCCAGGGCAACCCTGGGCATGGCAGGGGGCTTAGGGGGGGCTGGACCCGCCCACATCCGCTTTGGGGGCCATCAACAGTTGCCAGGGCAACCCTGGGCATGGCAGGGGGCCTGGACCCACCCACTTCCGCTTTGGGGGCCAGCAACAGTTGCCAGGGCAACCCTGGGCATGGCAGGGGGCTTAAGAAGGCCTGGACCCACCCACTTCCGCTTTGGGGGCCAGCAACAGTTGCCAGGGCAACCCTGGGCATGGCAGGGGGCTTTAAGGTGGCCTGGACCCGCCCACTTCCGCTTTGGGGGCCAGCAACAGTTGCCAGGGCAACCCTGGGCATGGCAGGGGGCTTTAAAGGGGCCTGGACACGCCCACTTCCGCTTTGGGGCCAGCAATAGTTGCCAGGGCAACCCTGGGCATGGCAGGGGGCTTAAGGGGGCCTGGACCCGCCCACTTCCGCTTTAGGGGCCAGCAACAGTTGCCAGGGCAACCCTGGGCATGGCAGGGGGCTTTAAAGGGGCCTGGACACGCCCACTTCCGCTTTGGGGCCAGCAACAGTTGCCAGGGCAACCCTGGGCATGGCAGGGGGCTTTAAAGGGGCCTGGACACGCCCACTTCCGCTTTGGGGCCAGCAACAGTTGCCAGGGCAACCCTGGGCATGGCAGGGGGCTTTAAAGGGGCCTGGACCCGCCCACTTCCGCTTTGGGGGCCAGCAACAGTTGCCAGGGCAACCCTGGGAATAACAGGGGGATTTAAGGGGGCCTGGACCCGCACACTTCTGCTTTAGGGGCCAGCAACCGTTGCCAGGGCAACCCTGGGCATGGCAGGGGGATTTAAGGGGGCCTGGACCCGCCCACTTCCGCTTTAGGGGCCAGCAACAGTTGCCAGGGCAACCCTGGGCATGGCAGGGGGCTTTAAAGGGGCCTGGACACGCCCACTTCCGCTTTGGGGCCAGCAACAGTTGCCAGGGCAACCCTGGGCATGGCAGGGGGCTTTAAGGGGGCCTGGACCCGCCCACTTCCGCTTTGGGGGCCAGCAACAGTTGCCAGGGCAACCCTGGGCATGGCAGGGGGCTTTAAAGGGGCCTGGACCCGCCCACTTCCGCTTTGGGGCCAGCAACAGTTGCCAGGGCAACCCTGGGCATGGCAGGGGGCTTTAAGGGGGCCTGGACCCGCCCAATACCGCTTTGGGGGCCAGCAACAGTTGCCAGGGCAACCCTGGGCATGGCAGGGGGCTTTAAAGGGGCCTGGACCCGCCCACTTCCGCTTTGGGGGCCAGCAACAGTTGCCAGGGCAACCCTGGGCATAACAGGGGGATTTAAGGGGGCCTGGACACGCCCACTTCCGCTTTAGGGGCCAGCAACAGTTGCCAGGGCAACCCTGGGCATGGCAGGGGGCTTAAGAAGGCCTGGACCCACCCACTTCCGCTTTGGGGGCCAGCAACAGTTGCCAGGGCAACCCTGGGCATGGCAGGGCGCTTTAAGGGGGCCTGGACCCGCCCACTTCCGCTTTTGGGGCCAGCAACAGTTGCCAGGGCAACCCTGGGCATGGCAGGGGGCTTTAAAGGGGCCTGGACACGCCCACTTCCGCTTTGGGGCCAGCAACAGTTGCCAGGGCAACCCTGGGCATGGCAGGGGGCTTTAAGGGGGCCTGGACCCGCCCACTTCCGCTTTGGGGGCCAGCAACAGTTGCCAGGGCAACCCTGGGCATGGCAGGGGGCTTTAAAGGGGCCTGGACCCGCCCACTTCCGCTTTGGGGCCAGCAACAGTTGCCAGGGCAACCCTGGGCATGGCAGGGGGCTTTAAGGGGGCCTGGACCCGCCCACTTCCGCTTTGGGGGCCAGCAACAGTTGCCAGGGCAACCCTGGGCATGGCAGGGGGCTTTAAAGGGGCCTGGACCCGCCCACTTCCGCTTTGGGGGCCAGCAACAGTTGCCAGGGCAACCCTGGGCATAACAGGGGAATTTAAGGGGGCCTGGACACGCCCACTTCCGCTTTATTGGCCAGCAACAGTTGCCAGGGCAACCCTGGGCATGGCAGGGGGCTTAAGAAGGCCTGGACCCACCCACTTCCGCTTTGGGGGCCAGCAACAGTTGCCAGGGCAACCCTGGGCATAACAGGGGGATTTAAGGGGGCCTGGACCCGCCCACTTCCGCTTTAGGGGCCAGCAACAGTTGCCAGGGCAACCCTGGGCATGGCAGGGGGCTTAAGAAGGCCTGGACCCACCCACTTCCGCTTTGGGGGCCAGCAACAGTTGCCAGGGCAACCCTGGGCATCGCAGGGGGCTTAGGGGGGGCTGGACCCGCCCACATCCGCTTTGGGGGCCATCAACAGTTGCCAGGTCAACCCTGGGCATGGCAGGGCACTTTAAGGGGGCCTGGACCCGCCCACTTCCGCTTTAGGGGCCAGCAACAGTTGCCAGGGCAACCCTGGGCATGGCAGGGGGCTTAAGAAGGCCTGGACCCACCAACTTCCGCTTTGGGGGCCAGCAACAGTTGCCAGGGCAACCCTGGGCATGGCAGGGGGCTTAGGGGGGGCTGGACCCACCCACATCCGCTTTGGGGGCCATCAACAGTTGCCAGGGCAACCCTGGGCATGGCAGGGCGCTTTAAGGGGGCCTGGACCCGCCCACTTCCGCTTTGGGGGGAAGCAACAGTTGCCAGGGCAACCCTGGGCATGGCAGGGGGCTTAAGGGGGCCTGGACCCGCCCACTTCCGCTTTAGGGGCCAGCAACAGTTGCCAGGGCAACCCTGGGCATGGCAGGGGGCTTAAGAAGGCCTGGACCCACCCACTTCCGCTTTGGGGGCCAGCAACAGTTGCCAGGGCAACCCTGGGCATGGCAGGGCGCTTTAAGGGGGCCTGGACCCGCCCACTTCCGCTTTTGGGGCCAGCAACAGTTGCCAGGGCAACCCTGGGCATAACAGGGGGATTTAAGGGGGCCTGGACCCGCCCACTTCCGCTTTAGGGGCCAGCAACAGTTGCCAGGGCAACCCTGGGCATGGCAGGGGGCTTAAGAAGGCCTGGACCCACCCACTTCCGCTTTGGGGGCCAGCAACAGTTGCCAGGGCAACCCTGGGCATGGCAGGGGGCTTAGGGGGGGCTGGACCCGCCCACTTCCGCTTTGGGGGGAAGCAACAGTTGCCAGGGCAACCCTGGGCATAACAGGGGGATTTAAGGGGGCCTGGACCCGCCCACTTCCGCTTTAGGGGCCAGCAACAGTTGCCAGGGCAACCCTGGGCATGGCAGGGGGCTTAAAGGGGCCTGGACCCGCCCACTTCCGCTTTGGGGGCCAGCAACAGTTGCCAGGGCAACCCTGGGCATGGCAGGGGGCTTAAGGGGCCTGGACCCGCCCACTTCCGCTTTGGGGGCCAGCAACAGTTGCCAGGGCAACCCTGGGCATGGCAGGGGGCTTAAGAAGGCCTGGACCCACCCACTTCCGCTTTGGGGGCCAGCAACAGTTGCCAGGGCAACCCTGGGCATGGCAGGGGGCTTAAGGGGGCCAGGACCGCCCCACTTCCGCTTTTGGGGCCAGCAACAGTTGCCAGGGCATCCCTGGGCATGGCAGGGGGATTTAAGGGGGCCTGGACCCGCCCACTTCCACTTTGGGGGCCAGCAACAGTTGCCAGGGCAACCCTGGGCATGGCAGGGGGCTTAAGGGGGCCTGGACCGCCCCACTTCCGCTTTTGGGGCCAGCAACAGTTGCCAGGGCAACCCTGGGCATGGCAGGGGGCTTAAGGGGGCCTGGACCCGCCCACTTCCGCTTTAGGGTCCAGCAACAGTTGCCAGGGCAACCCTGGGCATAACAGGGGGATTTAAGGGGGCCTGGACCCGCCCACTTCCGCTTTAGGGGCCGGCAACAGTTGCCAGGGCAACCCTGGGCATGGCAGGGGGCTTAAGAAGGCCTGGACCCACCCACTTCCGCTTTGGGGGCCAGCAACAGTTGTCAGGGCAACCCTGGGCATGGCAGGGGCTTAAGGGGGCCTGGACCCACCCACTTCCGCTTTGGGGGCCAGCAACAGTTGCCAGGGCAACCCTGGGCATGGCAGGGGGCTTAGGAAGGCCTGGACCCACCCACTTCCGCTTTGGGGGCCAGCAACAGTTGCCAGGGCAACCCTGGGCATGGCAGGGGGCTTTAAGGTGGCCTGGACCCGCCCACTTCCGCTTTGGGGGCCAGCAACAGTTGCCAGGGCAACCCTGGGCATGGCAGGGGGCTTTAAAGGGGCCTGGACACGCCCACTTCCGCTTTGGGGCCAGCAATAGTTGCCAGGGCAACCCTGGGCATGGCAGGGGGCTTAAGGGGGCCTGGACCCGCCCACTTCCGCTTTAGGGGCCAGCAACAGTTGCCAGGGCAACCCTGGGCATGGCAGGGGGCTTTAAAGGGGCCTGGACACGCCCACTTCCGCTTTGGGGCCAGCAACAGTTGCCAGGGCAACCCTGGGCATGGCAGGGGGCTTTAAAGGGGCCTGGACACGCCCACTTCCGCTTTGGGGCCAGCAACAGTTGCCAGGGCAACCCTGGGCATGGCAGGGGGCTTTAAAGGGGCCTGGACCCGCCCACTTCCGCTTTGGGGGCCAGCAACAGTTGCCAGGGCAACCCTGGGAATAACAGGGGGATTTAAGGGGGCCTGGACCCGCACACTTCTGCTTTAGGGGCCAGCAACAGTTGCCAGGGCAACCCTGGGCATGGCAGGGGGATTTAAGGGGGCCTGGACCCGCCCACTTCCGCTTTAGGGGAGAAAACAGTTGCCAGGGCAACCCTGGGCATGGCAGGGGGCTTTAAAGGGGCCTGGACACGCCCACTTCCGCTTTGGGGCCAGCAACAGTTGCCAGGGCAACCCTGGGCATGGCAGGGGGCTTTAAGGGGGCCTGGACCCGCCCACTTCCGCTTTGGGGGCCAGCAACAGTTGCCAGGGCAACCCTGGGCATGGCAGGGGGCTTTAAAGGGGCCTGGACCCGCCCACTTCCGCTTTGGGGCCAGCAACAGTTGCCAGGGCAACCCTGGGCATGGCAGGGGGCTTTAAGGGGGCCTGGACCCGCCCACTTCCGCTTTGGGGGCCAGCAACAGTTGCCAGGGCAACCCTGGGCATGGCAGGGGGCTTTAAAGGGGCCTGGACCCGCCCACTTCCGCTTTGGGGGCCAGCAACAGTTGCCAGGGCAACCCTGGGCATAACAGGGGGATTTAAGGGGGCCTGGACACGCCCACTTCCGCTTTAGGGGCCAGCAACAGTTGCCAGGGCAACCCTGGGCATGGCAGGGGGCTTAAGAAGGCCTGGACCCACCCACTTCCGCTTTGGGGGCCAGCAACAGTTGCCAGGGCAACCCTGGGCATGGCAGGGCGCTTTAAGGGGGCCTGGACCCGCCCACTTCCGCTTTTGGGGCCAGCAACAGTTGCCAGGGCAACCCTGGGCATGGCAGGGGGCTTTAAAGGGGCCTGGACACGCCCACTTCCGCTTTGGGGCCAGCAACAGTTGCCAGGGCAACCCTGGGCATGGCAGGGGGCTTTAAGGGGGCCTGGACCCGCCCACTTCCGCTTTGGGGGCCAGCAACAGTTGCCAGGGCAACCCTGGGCATGGCAGGGGGCTTTAAAGGGGCCTGGACCCGCCCACTTCCGCTTTGGGGCCAGCAACAGTTGCCAGGGCAACCCTGGGCATGGCAGGGGGCTTTAAGGGGGCCTGGACCCGCCCACTTCCGCTTTGGGGGCCAGCAACAGTTGCCAGGGCAACCCTGGGCATGGCAGGGGGCTTTAAAGGGGCCTGGACCCGCCCACTTCCGCTTTGGGGGCCAGCAACAGTTGCCAGGGCAACCCTGGGCATAACAGGGGGATTTAAGGGGGCCTGGACACGCCCACTTCCGCTTTAGGGGCCAGCAACAGTTGCCAGGGCAACCCTGGGCATGGCAGGGGGCTTAAGAAGGCCTGGACCCACCCACTTCCGCTTTGGGGGCCAGCAACAGTTGCCAGGGCAACCCTGGGCATGGCAGGGCGCTTTAAGGGGGCCTGGACCCGCCCACTTCCGCTTTTGGGGCCAGCAACAGTTGCCAGGGCAACCCTGGGCATAACAGGGGGATTTAAGGGGGCCTGGACCCGCCCACTTCCGCTTTAGGGGCCAGCAACAGTTGCCAGGGCAACCCTGGGCATGGCAGGGGGCTTAAGAAGGCCTGGACCCACCCACTTCCGCTTTGGGGGCCAGCAACAGTTGCCAGGGCAACCCTGGGCATGGCAGGGGGCTTAGGGGGGGCTGGACCCGCCCACATCCGCTTTGGGGGCCATCAACAGTTGCCAGGTCAACCCTGGGCATGGCAGGGCGCTTTAAGGGGGCCTGGACCCGCCCACTTCCGCTTTAGGGGCCAGCAACAGTTGCCAGGGCAACCCTGGGCATGGCAGGGGGCTTAAGAAGGCCTGGACCCACCCACTTCCGCTTTGGGGGCCAGCAACAGTTGCCAGGGCAACCCTGGGCATGGCAGGGGGCTTAGGGGGGGCTGGACCCGCCCACATCCGCTTTGGGGGCCATCAACAGTTGCCAGGGCAACCCTGGGCATGGCAGGGCGCTTTAAGGGGGCCTGGACCCGCCCACTTCCGCTTTGGGGGGAAGCAACAGTTGCCAGGGCAACCCTGGGCATGGCAGGGGGCTTAAGGGGGCCTGGACCCGCCCACTTCCGCTTTAGGGGCCAGCAACAGTTGCCAGGGCAACCCTGGGCATGGCAGGGGGCTTAAGAAGGCCTGGACCCACCCACTTCCGCTTTGGGGGCCAGCAACAGTTGCCAGGGCAACCCTGGGCATGGCAGGGCGCTTTAAGGGGGCCTGGACCCGCCCACTTCCGCTTTTGGGGCCAGCAACAGTTGCCAGGGCAACCCTGGGCATAACAGGGGGATTTAAGGGGGCCTGGACCCGCCCACTTCCGCTTTAGGGGCCAGCAACAGTTGCCAGGGCAACCCTGGGCATGGCAGGGGGCTTAAGAAGGCCTGGACCCACCCACTTCCGCTTTGGGGGCCAGCAACAGTTGCCAGGGCAACCCTGGGCATGGCAGGGGGCTTAAGGGGGGCTGGACCCGCCCACTTCCGCTTTGGGGGGAAGCAACAGTTGCCAGGGCAACCCTGGGCATAACAGGGGGATTTAAGGGGGCCTGGACCCGCCCACTTCCGCTTTAGGGGCCAGCAACAGTTGCCAGGGCAACCCTGGGCATGGCAGGGGGCTTAAAGGGGCCTGGACCCGCCCACTTCCGCTTTGGGGGCCAGCAACAGTTGCCAGGGCAACCCTGGGCATGGCAGGGGGCTTAAGGGGCCTGGACCCGCCCACTTCCGCTTTGGGGGCCAGCAACAGTTGCCAGGGCAACCCTGGGCATGGCAGGGGGCTTAAGAAGGCCTGGACCCACCCACTTCCGCTTTGGGGGCCAGCAACAGTTGCCAGGGCAACCCTGGGCATGGCAGGGGGCTTAAGGGGGCCAGGACCGCCCCACTTCCGCTTTTGGGGCCAGCAACAGTTGCCAGGGCATCCCTGGGCATGGCAGGGGGATTTAAGGGGGCCTGGACCCGCCCACTTCCGCTTTAGGGGCCAGCAGCAGTTGCCAGGGAAACCCTGGGCATGGCAGGGGGGCTGGACCCGCCCACTTCCGCTTTGGGGGGAAGCAACAGTTGCCAGGGCAACCCTGGGCATAACAGGGGGATTTAAGGGGGCCTGGACCCGCCCACTTCCACTTTGGGGGCCAGCAACAGTTGCCAGGGCAACCCTGGGCATGGCAGGGGGCTTAAGGGGGCCTGGACCGCCCCACTTCCGCTTTTGGGGCCAGCAACAGTTGCCAGGGCAACCCTGGGCATGGCAGGGGGCTTAAGGGGGCCTGGACCTGCCCACTTCCGCTTTAGGGTCCAGCAACAGTTGCCAGGGCAACCCTGGGCATAACAGGGGGATTTAAGGGGGCCTGGACCCGCCCACTTCCGCTTTAGGGGCCAGCAACAGTTGCCAGGGCAACCCTGGGCATGGCAGGGGGCTTAAGAAGGCCTGGACCCACCCACTTCCGCTTTGGGGGCCAGCAACAGTTGTCAGGGCAACCCTGGGCATGGCAGGGGCTTAAGGGGGCCTGGACCCACCCACTTCCGCTTTGGGGGCCAGCAACAGTTGCCAGGGCAACCCTGGGCATGGCAGGGGGCTTTAAAGGGGCCTGGACCCGCCAACTTCCGCTTTGGGGGCCAGCAATAGTTGCCAGGGCAACCCTGGGCATAACAGGGGGATTTAAGGGGGCCTGGACCCGCCCACTTCCGATTTAGGGGCCAGCAACAGTTGCCAGGGCAACCCTGGGCATGGCAGGGGGCTTTAAGGTGGCCTGGACCCGCCCACTTCCGCTTTGGGGGCCAGCAACAGTTGCCACGGCAACCCTGGGCATGGCATGGGGCTTTAAAGGGGCCTGGACACGCCCACTTCCGCTTTGGGGCCAGCAACAGTTGCCAGGGCAACCCTGGGCATGGCAGGGGGCTTTAAGTGGGCCTGGACCCGCCCACTTCCGCTTTGGGGGCCAGCAACAGTTGCCAGGGCAACCCTGGGCATGGCAGGGGGCTTTAAAGGGGCCTGGACCCGCCCACTTCCGCTTTGGGGCCAGCAACAGTTGCCAGGGCAACCCTGGGCATGGCAGGGGGCTTTAAGGGGGCCTGGACCCGCCCACTTCCGCTTTGGGGGCCAGCAACAGTTGCCAGGGCAACCCTGGGCATGGCAGGGGGCTTTAAAGGGGCCTGGACCCGCCCACTTCCGCTTTGGGGGCCAGCAACAGTTGCCAGGGCAACCCTGGGCATAACAGGGGGATTTAAGGGGGCCTGGACACGCCCACTTCCGCTTTAGGGGCCAGCAACAGTTGCCAGGGCAACCCTGGGCATGGCAGGGGGCTTAAGAAGGCCTGGACCCACCCACTTCCGCTTTGGGGGCCAGCAACAGTTGCCAGGGCAACCCTGGGCATGGCAGGGCGCTTTAAGGGGGCCTGGACCCGCCCACTTCCGCTTTTGGGGCCAGCAACAGTTGCCAGGGCAACCCTGGGCATGGCAGGGGGCTTTAAAGGGGCCTGGACACGCCCACTTCCGCTTTGGGGCCAGCAACAGTTGCCAGGGCAACCCTGGGCATGGCAGGGGGCTTTAAGGGGGCCTGGACCCGCCCACTTCCGCTTTGGGGGCCAGCAACAGTTGCCAGGGCAACCCTGGGCATGGCAGGGGGCTTTAAAGGGGCCTGGACCCGCCCACTTCCGCTTTGGGGCCAGCAACAGTTGCCAGGGCAACCCTGGGCATGGCAGGGGGCTTTGAGGGGGCCTGGACCCGCCCACTTCCGCTTTGGGGGCCAGCAACAGTTGCCAGGGCAACCCTGGGCATGGCAGGGGGCTTTAAAGGGGCCTGGACCCGCCCACTTCCGCTTTGGGGGCCAGCAACAGTTGCCAGGGCAACCCTGGGCATAACAGGGGGATTTAAGGGGGCCTGGACACGCCCACTTCCGCTTTAGGGGCCAGCAACAGTTGCCAGGGCAACCCTGGGCATGGCAGGGGGCTTAAGAAGGCCTGGACCCACCCACTTCCGCTTTGGGGGCCAGCAACAGTTTCCAGGGCAACCCTGGGCATGGCAGGGCGCTTTAAGGGGGCCTGGACCCGCCCACTTCCGCTTTTGGGGCCAGCAACAGTTGCCAGGGCAACCCTGGGCATAACAGGGGGATTTAAGGGGGCCTGGACCCGCCCACTTCCGCTTTAGGGGCCAGCAACAGTTGCCAGGGCAACCCTGGGCATGGCAGGGGGCTTAAGAAGGCCTGGACCCACCCACTTCCGCTTTGGGGGCCAGCAACAGTTGCCAGGGCAACCCTGGGCATGGCAGGGGGCTTAGGGGGGGCTGGACCCGCCCACATCCGCTTTGGGGGCCATCAACAGTTGCCAGGGCAACCCTGGGCATGGCAGGGCGCTTTAAGGGGGCCTGGACCCGCCCACTTCCGCTTTGGGGGGAAGCAACAGTTGCCAGGGCAACCCTGGGCATGGCAGGGGGCTTATGGGGGCCTGGACCCGCCCACTTCCGCTTTAGGGGCCAGCAACAGTTGCCAGGGCAACCCTGGGCATGGCAGGGGGCTTAAGAAGGCCTGGACCCACCCACTTCCGCTTTGGGGGCCAGCAACAGTTGCCAGGGCAACCCTGGGCATGGCAGGGCGCTTTAAGGGGGCCTGGACCCGCCCACTTCCGCTTTTGGGGCCAGCAACAGTTGCCAGGGCAACCCTGGGCATAACAGGGGGATTTAAGGA
>NW_028142452.1:0-65229 GCF_055691185.1 Crinia signifera
TTTAAGGGGGCCTGGACCAGCCCACTTCCGCTTTGGGGGCCAGCAACAGTTGCCAGGGCAAGCCTGGGCATGGCAGGGGGCTTAAGGGGGCCTGGGCCCGCCCACTTCCGCTTTGGGGGCCAGCAACAGTTGCCAGGGCAAGCCTGGGCATGGCAGGGGGCTTAAGGGGGCCTGGACCAGCCCACTTCCGCTTTGGGGGCCAGCAACAGTTGCCAGGGCAAGCCTGGGCATGGCAGGGGGCTTGAGGGGGCCTGGACCCACCCATTTCCGCTTTGGGGGCCAACAACAGTTGCCAAGGCAAGCCTGGGAATGGCTGGGGGCTGGAGGGGGCCTGGGCCCGCCCACTTCCGCTTTGGGGGCCAGCAACAGTTGCCAGGGCAAGCCTGGGCATGGCAGGGGGCTTTAATGGGGCCTGGACCCGCCCACTTCCGCTTTGGGGGCCAGCAACAGTTGCCAGGGCAAGCCTGGGCATGGCAGGGGGCTTAAGGGGGCCTGGACCAGCCCACTTCCGCTTTGGGGGCCAGCAACAGTTGCCAGGGCAAGCCTGGGCATGGCAGGGGGCTTAAGGGGGCCTGGACCCGCCCACTTCCGCTTTGGGGGCCAGCAACAGTTGCCAGGGCAAGCCTGGGCATGGCAGGGGGCTTAAGGGGGCCTGGGCCCGCCCACTTCCGCTTTGGGGGCCAGCAACAGTTGCCAGGGCAAGCCTGGGCATGGCAGGGGGCTTAAGGGGGCCTGGACCCGCCCACTTCTGCTTTGGGGGCCAGCAACAGTTGCCAGGGCAAGCCTGGGCATGACAGGGGGCTTAAGGAGGCCTGGACCCGCCCACTTCCGCTTTGGGGGCCAGCAACAGTTGCCAGGGCAAGCCTGGGCATGGCAGGGGGCTTAAGGGGGCCTGGGCCCGCCCACTTCCGCTTTGGGGGCCAGCAACAGTTGCCAGGGCAAGCCTGGGAATGGCTGGGGGCTGGAGGGGGCCTGGGCCCGCCCACTTCCGCTTTGGGGGCCAGCAACAGTTGCCAGGGCAAGCCTGGGCATGGCAGGGGGCTTGAGGGGGCCTGGACCCACCCACTTCCGCTTTGGGGGCCAACAACAGTTGCCAGGGCAAGCCTGGGAATGGCTGGGTGCTGGAGGGGGCCTGGGCCCGCCCACTTCCGCTTTGGGGGCCAGCAACAGTTGCCAGGGCAAGCCTGGGCATGGCAGGGGGCTTAAGGGGGCCTGGACCCGCCCACTTCCGCTTTGGGGGCCCAGCAACAGTTGCCAGGGCAAGCCTGGGCATGGCAGGGGGCTTAAGGGGGCCTGGGCCCGCCCACTTCCGCTTTGGGGGCCAGCAACAGTTGCCAGGGCAAGCCTGGGCATGGCAGGGGGCTTAAGGGGGCCTGGACCCGCCCACTTCTGCTTTGGGGGCCAGCAACAGTTGCCAGGGCAAGCCTGGGCATGACAGGGGGCTTAAGGGGGCCTGGACCCGCCCACTTCCGCTTTGGGGGCCAGCAACAGTTGCCAGGGCAAGCCTGGGCATGGCAGGGGGCTTAAGGGGGCCTGGGCCCGCCCACTTCCGCTTTGGGGGCCAGCAACAGTTGCCAGGGCAAGCCTGGGAATGGCTGGGGGCTGGAGGGGGCCTGGGCCCGCCCACTTCCGCTTTGGGGGCCAGCAACAGTTGCCAGGGCAAGCCTGGGCATGGCAGGGGGCTTGAGGGGGCCTGGACCCACCCACTTCCGCTTTGGGGGCCAGCAACAGTTGCCAGGGCAAGCCTGGGAATGGCTGGGGGCTGGAGGGGGCCTGGGCCCGCCCACTTCCGCTTTGGGGGCCAGCAACAGTTGCCAGGGCAAGCCTGGGCATGGCAGGGGGCTTAAGGGGGCCTGGGCCCGCCCACTTCCGCTTTGGGGGCCAGCAACAGTTGCCAGGGCAAGCCTGGGCATGGCAGGGGGCTTAAGGGGGCCTGGACCCGCCCACTTCCGCTTTGGGGGCCAGCAACAGTTGCCAGGGCAAGCCTGGGCATGGCAGGGAACTTAAGGGGGCCTGGACCCGCCCACTTCCGCTTTGGGGGCCAGCAACAGTTGCCAGGGCAAGCCTGGGCATGGCCGGGGATGCTTAAGGGGGCCTGGACCCGCCCACTTCCGCTTTGGGGGCCAGCAACAGTTGCCAGGGCAAGCCTGGGCATGGCAGGGGGCTTAAGGGGGCCTGGGCCCGCCCACTTCCGCTTTGGGGGCCAGCAACAGTTGCCAGGGCAAGCCTGGGCATGGCAGGGGGCTTAAGGGGGCCTGGACCAGCCCACTTCCGCTTTGGGGGCCAGCAACAGTTGCCAGGGCAAGCATGGGCATGGCAGGGGGCTTGAGGGGGCCTGGACCCGCCCACTTCCGCTTTGGGGGCCAGCAACAGTTGCCAGGGCAAGCCTGGGAATGGCTGGGGGCTGGAGGGGGCCTGGGCCCGCCCACTTCCGCTTTGGGGGCCAGCAACAGTTGCCAGGGCAAGCCTGTGCATGGCAGGGGGCTGGAGGGGGCCTGGACCCGCCCACTTCCGCTTTGGGGGCCAGCAACAGTTGCCAGGGCAAGCCTGGGCATGGCAGGGAACTTAAGGGGGCCTGGACCCGCCCACTTCCGCTTTGGGGGCCAGCAACAGTTGCCAGGGCAAGCCTGGGCATGGCAGGGGGCTTAAGGGGGCCTGGACCCGCCCACTTCCGCTTTGGGGGCCAGCAACAGTTGCCAGGGCAAGCCTGGGCATGGCAGGGGGCTTGAGGGGGCCTGGACCCGCCCACTTCCGCTTTGGGGGCCAACAACAGTTGCCAGGGCAAGCCTGGGAATGGCTGGGGGCTGGAGGGGGCCTGGGCCCGCCCACTTCCGCTTTGGGGGCCAGCAACAGTTGCCAGGGACAGCCTGGGCATGGCAGGGGGCTTGAGGGGGCCTGGACCCGCCCACTTCCGCTTTGGGGGCCAGCAACAGTTGCCAGGGCAAGCCTGGGAATGGCTGGGGGCTGGAGGGGGCCTGGGCCCGCCCACTTCCGCTTTGGGGGCCAGCAACAGTTGCTAGGGCAAGCCTGGGAATGGCTGGGGGCTGGAGGGGGCCTGGGCCCGCCCACTTCCGCTTTGGGGGCCAGCAACAGTTGCCAGGGCAAGCCTGGGCATGGCAGGGGGCTTGAGGGGGCCTGGACCCGCCCACTTCCGCTTTGGGGACCAGCAACAGTTGCCAGGGCAAGCCTGGGCATGGCAGGGGGCTTAAGGGGGCCTGGGCCCACCCACTTCCGCTTTGGGGGCCAGCATCAGTTGCCAGTTCAAGCCTGGGCATGGTAGGGGGCTTAAGAGGGCCTGGACCCGCCCACTTCCGCTTTGGGGGCCAGCAACAGTTGCCAGGGCAAGCCTGGGCATGGAAGGGGGCTTAAGCGGGCCTGGACCCGCCCACTTCCGCTTTGGGGGCCAGCAACAGTTGCCAGGGCAAGCCTGGGCATGGCAGGGGGCTTAAGGGGGCCTGGACCAGCCCACTTCCGCTTTGGGGGCCAGCAACAGTTGCCAGGGCAAGCCTGGGCATGGCAGGGGGCTTAAGGGGGCCTGGGCCCGCCCACTTCCGCTTTGGGGGCCAGCAACAGTTGCCAGGGCAAGCCTGGGCATGGCAGGGGGCTTAAGGGGGCCTGGAATCGCCCACTTCCGCTTTGGGGGCCAGCAACAGATGCCAGGGCAAGCCTGGGCATGACAGGGGGCTTAAGGGGGCCTGGACCCGCCCACTTCCGCTTTGGGGGCCAGCAACAGTTGCCAGGGCAAGCCTGGGCATGGCAGGGGGCTTAAGGGGGCCTGGGCCCGCCCACTTCCGCTTTGGGGGCCAGCAACAGTTGCCAGGGCAAGCCTGGGCATGGCAGGGGGCTTAAGGGGGCCTGGACCCGCCCACTTCCGCTTTGGGGGCCAGCATTAGTTGCAAGGGCAAGCCTGGGCATGGCAGGTGGCTTAAGGGGGCCTGGACCCGCCCACTTCCGCTTTGGGGGCCAGCAACAGTTGCCAGGGCAAGCCTGGGCATGGCAGGGGGCTTGAGGGGGCCTGGACCCGCCCACTTCCGCTTTGGGGGCCAGCAACAGTTGCCAGGGCAAGCCTGGGCATGGCAGGGGGCTTAAGGGGGCCTGGCCCCGCCCACTTCCGCTTTGGGGACCAGCAACAGTTGCCAGGGCAAGCCTGGGCATGGCAGGGGGCTTATGGGGGCCTGGACCCGCCCACTTCCGCTTTGGGGGCCAGCAACAGTTGCCAGGGCAAGCCTGGGCATGGCAGGGGGCTTGAGGGGTCCTGGACCCGCCCACTTCCGCTTTGGGGGCCAACAACAGTTGTCAGGGCAAGCCTGGGAATGGCTGGGGGCTGGAGGGGGCCTGGGCCCGCCCACTTCCGCTTTGGGGGCCAGCAACAGTTGCCAGGGACAGCCTGGGCATGGCAGGGGGCTTGAGGGGGCCTGGACCCGCCCACTTCCGCTTTGGGGGCCAGCAACAGTTGCCAGGGCAAGCCTGGGAATGGCTGGGGGCTGGAGGGGGCCTGGGCCCGCCCACTTCCGCTTTGGGGGCCAGCAACAGTTGCCAGGGCAAGCCTGGGAATGGCTGGGGGCTGGAGGGGGCCTGGGCCCGCCCACTTCCGCTTTGGGGGCCAGCAACAGTTGCCAGGGCAAGCCTGGGAATGGCTGGGGGCTGGAGGGGGCCTGGGCCCGCCCACTTCCGCTTTGGGGGCCAGCAACAGTTGCCAGGGCAAGCCTGGGCATGGCAGGGGGCTTGAGGGGGCCTGGACCCGCCCACTTCCGCTTTGGGGACCAGCAACAGTTGCCAGGGCAAGCCTGGGCATGGCAGGGGGCTTAAGGGGGCCTGGGCCCACCCACTTCCGCTTTGGGGGCCAGCAACAGTTGCCAGTTCAAGCCTGGGCATGGCAGGGGGCTTAAGAGGGCCTGGACCCGCCCACTTCCGTTTTGGGGGCCAGCAACAGTTGCCAGGGCAAGCCTGGGCATGGCAGGGGGCTTAAGCGGGCCTGGACCCGCCCACTTCTGCTTTGGGGGCCAGCAACAGTTGCCAGGGCAAGCCTGGGCATGGCAGGGGGCTTGAGGGGGCCTGGACCCACCCACTTCCGGTTTGGGGGCCAACAACAGTTGCCAGGGCAAGCCTGGGAATGGCTGGGGGCTGGAGGGGGCCTGGGCCCGCCCACTTCCGCTTTGGGGGCCAGCAACAGTTGCCAGGGCAAGCCTGGGCATGGCAGGGGGCTTGAGGGGGCCTGGACCCGCCCACTTCCGCTTTGGGGGCCAGCAACAGTTGCCAGGGCAAGCCTGGGCATGGCAGGGGGCTTAAGGGGGCCTGGGCCCGCCCACTTCCGCTTTGGGGGCCAGCAACAGTTGCCAGGGCAAGCCTGGGCATGGCAGGGGGCTTAAGGGGGCCTGGGCCCTTCCCACTTCCGCTTTAGGGGCCAGCAACAGCTGCCAGGGCAAGCCTGGGCATGGCAGGGGGCTTAAGGGGGCCTGGGCCCGCCCACTTCCGATTTGGGGGCCAGCAACAGTTGCCAGGGCAAGCTTGGGCATGGCAGGGGGCTTAAGGGGGCCTGGGCCCGCCCACTTCTGCTTTGGGGGCCAGCATCAGTTGCCAGGGCAAGCCTGGGCATGGCAGGGGACTTAAGGTGGCCTGGGCCCACCCACTTCCGCTTTGGGGGCCAGCAACAGCTGCCAGGGCAAGCCTGGGCATGGCAGGGGGCTTAAGGGGGCTTGGGCCCTCCCACTTCCGCTTTGGGGGCCAGCAACAGCTGCCAGGGCAAGCCTGGGCATGGCAGGGGGCTTAAGGGGGCCTGGGCCCTTCCCACTTCCGCTTTAGGGCCAGCAACAGCTGCCAGGGCAAGCCTGGGCATGGCAGGGGGCTTAAGGGGGCCTGGGCCCGCCCACTTCCGCTTTGGGGGCCAGCAACAGTTGCCAGGGCAAGCTTGGGCATGTCAGGGGGCTTAAGGGGACCTGGGCCCGCCCACTTCTGCTTTGGGGGCCAGCATCAGTTGCCAGGGCAAGCCTGGGCATGGCAGGGGACTTAAGGTGGCCTGGGCCCACCCACTTCCGCTTTGGGGGCCAGCAACAGCTGCCAGGGCAAGCCTGGGCATGGCAGGGGGCTTAAGGGGGCCTGGGCCCTTCCCACTTCCGCTTTAGGGGCCAGCAACAGCTGCCAGGGCAAGCCTGGGCATGGCAGGGGGCTTAAGGGGGCCTGGGCCCGCCCACTTCCGCTTTGGGGGCCAGCAACAGCTGCCAGGGCAAGCCTGGATATGGCAGGGGGCTTAAGAGGGCCTGGGCCCGCCCACTTCCGCTTTGGGGGCCAGCAACAGTTGCCAGGGCAAGCCTGGGCATGGCAGGGGCTTAGGGGGGCCTGGGCCCGCCCACTTCCGCTTTGGGGGCCAGCATCAGTTGCCAGGGCAAGCCTGGGCATGGCAGGGGACTTAAGGTGGCCTGGGCCCGCCCACTTCCGCTTTGGGGGCCAGCAACAGCTGCCAGGGCAAGCCTGGGCATGGCAGGGGGCTTAAGGGGGCCTGGGCCCTTCCCACTTCCGCTTTGGGGGCCAGCAACAGCTGTCAGGGCAAGCCTGGGCATGGCAGGGGGCTTAAGGGGGCCTGGGCCCGCCCACTTCCGCTTTGGGGGCCAGCATCAGTTGCCAGGGCAAGCCTGGGCATGGCAGGGGGCTTAAGGGGGCCTGGGCCCGCCCACTTCCGCTTTGGGGGCCAGCAACAGTTGCCAGGGCAAGCCTGGGCATGGCAGGGGGCTTAAGGGGGCCTGGGCCCGCCCACTTCCGCTTTGGGGGCCAGCAACAGCTGCCAGGGCAAGCCTGGGCATGGCAGGGGGCTTAAGGGGGCCTGGGCCCGCCTACTTCCGCTTTGGGGGCCAGCAACAGCTGCCAGGGCAAGCCTGGGCATGGCAGGGGGCTTAAGGGGGCCTGGGCCCTTCCCACTTCCGCTTTAGGGGCCAGCAACAGCTGCCAGGGCAAGCCTGGGCATGGCAGGGGGCTTAAGGGGGCCTGGGCCCGCCCACTTCCGCTTTGGGGGCCAGCAACAGCTGCCAGGGCAAGCCTGGATATGGCAGGGGGCTTAAGAGGGCCTGGGCCCGCCCACTTCCGCTTTGGGGGCCAGCAACAGTTGCCAGGGCAAGCCTGGGCATGGCAGGGGGCTTAGGGGGGCCTGGGCCCGCCCACTTCCGCTTTGGGGGCCAGCATCAGTTGCCAGGGCAAGCCTGGGCATGGCAGGGGACTTAAGGTGGCCTGGGCCCGCCCACTTCCGCTTTGGGGGCCAGCAACAGCTGCCAGGGCAAGCCTGGGCATGGCAGGGGGCTTAAGGGGGCCTGGGCCCTTCCCACTTCCGCTTTGGGGGCCAGCAACAGCTGCCAGGGCAAGCCTGGGCATGGCAGGGGGCTTAAGGGGGCCTGGGCCCGCCCACTTCCGCTTTGGGGGCCAGCAACAGCTGCCAGGGCAAGCCTGGACATGGCAGGGGGCTTAAGGGGGCCTGGGCCCGCCCACTTCCGCTTTGGGGGCCAGCAACAGCTGCCAGGGCAAGCCTGGGCATGGCAGGGGGCATAAGGGGGCCTGGGCCCTTCCCACTTCCGCTTTGGGGGCCAGCAACAGCTGTCAGGGCAAGCCTGGGCATGGCAGGGGGCTTAAGGGGGCCTGGGCCCGCCCACTTCCGCTTTGGGGGCCAGCATCAGTTGCCAGGGCAAGCCTGGGCATGGCAGGGGGCTTAGGGGGGCCTTGGCCCGCCCGCTTCCGCTTTGGGGGCCAGCAACAGCTGCCAGGGCAAGCCTGGTCATGGCAGGGGGCTTAAGGGGCCTGGGCCCTTCCCACTTCCGCTTTGGGGGCCAGCAACAGCTGCCAGGGCAAGCCTGGGCATGGCAGGGGGCTTAAGGGGGCCTGGTCCCGCCCACTTCCGCTTTGGGGGGCCAGCAACAGTTGCCAGGGCAAGCTTGGGCATGGCAGGGGGCTTAAGGGGACCTGGGCCCGCCCACTTATGCTTTGGGGCCAGCAACAGTTGCCAGGGCAAGCCTGGGCATGGCAGGGGGCTTAAGGTGACCTGGGCCCGCCCACTTCCGCTTTGGGGGCCAGCAACAGTGTCCAGGGCAAGCCTGGGCATGGCAGGGGGCTTAAGGGGGCCCTGGGCCCGCCCACTTCCGCTTTGGGGGCCAGCATCAGTTGCCAGGGCAAGCCTGGGCATGGCAGGGGACTTAAGGTGGCCTGGGCCCGCCCACTTCCGCTTTGGGGGCCAGCAACAGTTGCCAGGGCAAGCCTGGGCATGGCAGGGGGCTTAAGGGGGCCTGGGCCCTTCCCACTTCCGCTTTAGGGGCCAGCAACAGCTGCCAGGGCAAGCCTGGGCATGGCAGGGGGCTTAAGGGGGCCTGGGCCCGCCCACTTCCGCTTTGGGGGCCAGCAACAGTTGCCAGGGCAAGCTTGGGCATGGCAGGGGGCTTAAGGGGACCTGGGCCCGCCCACTTCTGCTTTGGGGGCCAGCATCAGTTGCCAGGGCAAGCCTGGGCATGGCAGGGGACTTAAGGTGGCCTGGGCCCACCCACTTCCGCTTTGGGGGCCAGCAACAGCTGCCAGGGCAAGCCTGGGCATGGCAGGGGGCTTAAGGGGGCCTGGGCCCTTCCCACTTCCGCTTTAGGGGCCAGCAACAGCTGCCAGGGCAAGCCTGGGCATGGCAGGGGGCTTAAGGGGGCCTGGGCCCGCCCACTTCCGCTTTGGGGGCCAGCAACAGCTGCCAGGGCAAGCCTGGATATGGCAGGGGGCTTAAGGGGGCCTGGGCCCGCCCACTTCCGCTTTGGGGGCCAGCAACAGTTGCCAGGGCAAGCCTGGGCATGGCAGGGGGCTTAGGGGGGCCTGGGCCCGCCCACTTCCGCTTTGGGGGCCAGCATCAGTTGCCAGGGCAAGCCTGGGCATGGCAGGGGGCTTAGGGGGGCCTGGGCCCGCCCACTTCCGCTCTTTGGGGGCCAGCATCAGTTGCCAGGGCAAGCCTGGGCATGGCAGGGGGCTTAAGGTGGCCTGGGCCCGCCCACTTCCGCTTTGGGGGCCAGCAACAGCTGCCAGGGCAAGCCTGGGCATGGCAGGGGGCTTAAGGGGGCCTGGGCCCTTCCCACTTCCGCTTTGGGGGCCAGCAACAGCTGCCAGGGCAAGCCTGGGCATGGCAGGGGGCTTAAGGGGGCCTGGGCCCGCCCACTTCCGCTTTGGGGGCCAGCAACAGCTGCCAGGGCAAGCCTGGACATGGCAGGGGGCTTAAGGGGGCCTGGGCCCGCCCACTTCCGCTTTGGGGGCCAGCAACAGCTGCCAGGGCAAGCCTGGGCATGGCAGGGGGCTTAAGGGGGCCTGGGCCCTTCCCACTTCCGCTTTGGGGGCCAGCAACAGCTGTCAGGGCAAGCCTGGGCATGGCAGGGGGCTTAAGGGGGCCTGGGCCCGCCCACTTCCGCTTTGGGGGCCAGCAACAGCTGCCAGGGCAAGCCTGGGCATGGCAGGGGGCTTAAGGGGGCCTGGGCCCGCCTACTTCCGCTTTGGGGGCCAGCAACAGCTGCCAGGGCAAGCCTGGGCATGGCAGGGGGCTTAAGGGGGCCTGGGCCCGCCCACTTCCGCTTTGGGGGCCAGCAACAGCTGCCAGGGCAAGCCTGGGCATGGCAGGGGGCTTAAGGGGGCCTGGGCCCGCCTACTTCCGCTTTGGGGGCCAGCAACAGCTGCCAGGGCAAGCCTGGGCATGGCAGGGGGCTTAAGGGGGCCTGGGCCCGCCCACTTCCGCTTTGGGGGCCAGCAACAGCTGCCAGGGCAAGCCTGGGCATGGCAGGGGGCTTAAGGGGGCCTGGGCCCTCCCACTTCCGCTTTGGGGGCCAGCAACAGCTGCCAGGTCAAGCCTGGTCATGGCAGGGGGCTTAAGGGGGCCTGGGCCCTTCCCACTTCCGCTTTGGGGGCCAGCAACAGCTGCCAGGGCAAGCCTGGGCATGGCAAGGGGCTTAAGGGGGCCTGGTCCCGCCCACTTCCGCTTTGGGGGCCAGCAACAGTTGCCAGGGCAAGCTTGGGCATGGCAGGGGGCTTAAGGGGACCTGGGCCCGCCCACTTATGCTTTGGGGCCAGCAACAGTTGCCAGGGCAAGCCTGGGCATGGCAGGGGGCTTAAGGTGACCTGGGCCCGCCCACTTCCGCTTTGGGGGCCAGCAACAGTGTCCAGGGCAAGCCTGGGCATGGCAGGGGGCTTAAGGGGGCCTGGGCCCGCCCACTTCCGCTTTGGGGGCCAGCATCAGTTGCCAGGGCAAGCCTGGGCATGGCAGGGGACTTAAGGTGGCCTGGGCCCGCCCACTTCCGCTTTGGGGGCCAGCAACAGTTGCCAGGGCAAGCCTGGGCATGGCAGGGGGCTTAAGGGGGCCTGGGCCCTTCCCACTTCCGCTTTAGGGGCCAGCAACAGCTGCCAGGGCAAGCCTGGGCATGGCAGGGGGCTTAAGGGGGCCTGGGCCCGCCCACTTCCGCTTTGGGGGCCAGCAACAGTTGCCAGGGCAAGCTTGGGCATGGCAGGGGGCTTAAGGGGACCTGGGCTCGCCCACTTCTGCTTTGGGGGCCAGCATCAGTTGCCAGGGCAAGCCTGGGCATGGCAGGGGACTTAAGGTGGCCTGGGCCCACCCACTTCCGCTTTGGGGGCCAGCAACAGCTGCCAGGGCAAGCCTGGGCATGGCAGGGGGCTTAAGGGGGCCTGGGCCCTTCCCACTTCCGCTTTAGGGGCCAGCAACAGCTGCCAGGGCAAGCCTGGGCATGGCAGGGGGCTTAAGGGGGCCTGGGCCCGCCCACTTCCGCTTTGGGGGCCAGCAACAGCTGCCAGGGCAAGCCTGGATATGGCAGGGGGCTTAAGGGGGCCTGGGCCCGCCCACTTCCGCTTTGGGGGCCAGCAACAGTTGCCAGGGCAAGCCTGGGCATGGCAGGGGGCTTAGGGGGGCCTGGGCCCGCCCACTTCCGCTTTGGGGGCCAGCATCAGTTGCCAGGGCAAGCCTGGGCATGGCAGGGGGCTTAGGGGGCCTGGGCCCGCCCACTTCCGCTTTGGGGGCCAGCATCAGTTGCCAGGGCAAGCCTGGGCATGGCAGGGGGCTTAAGGTGGCCTGGGCCCGCCCACTTCCGCTTTGGGGGCCAGCAACAGCTGCCAGGGCAAGCCTGGGCATGGCAGGGGGCTTAAGGGGGCCTGGGCCCTTCCCACTTCCGCTTTGGGGGCCAGCAACAGCTGCCAGGGCAAGCCTGGGCATGGCAGGGGGCTTAAGGGGGCCTGGGCCCGCCCACTTCCGCTTTGGGGGCCAGCAACAGCTGCCAGGGCAAGCCTGGACATGGCAGGGGGCTTAAGGGGGCCTGGGCCCGCCCACTTCCGCTTTGGGGGCCAGCAACAGCTGCCAGGGCAAGCCTGGGCATGGCAGGGGGCTTAAGGGGGCCTGGGCCCTTCCCACTTCCGCTTTGGGGGCCAGCAACAGCTGTCAGGGCAAGCCTGGGCATGGCAGGGGGCTTAAGGGGGCCTGGGCCCGCCCACTTCCGCTTTGGGGGCCAGCAACAGCTGCCAGGGCAAGCCTGGGCATGGCAGGGGGCTTAAGGGGGCCTGGACCCGCCCACTTCCGCTTTGGGGGCCAGCAACAGTTGCCAGGGCAAGCCTGGGCATGGCAGGGGGCTTGAGGGGGCCTGGGCCCGCCCACTTCCGCTTTGGGGGCCAGCATCAGTTGCCAGGGCAAGCCTGGGCATGGCAGGGGGCTTAAGGGGGCCTGGGCCCGCCCACTTCCGCTTTGGGGGCCAGCATCAGTTGCCAGGGCAAGCCTGGGCATGGCAGGGGGCTTAGGGGGGCCTGGGCCCGCCCACTTCCGCTTTGGGGGCCAGCATCAGTTGCCATGGCAAGCCTGGGCATGGCAGGGGGCTTAGGGGGGCCTGGGCCCGCCCACTTCCGCTTTGGGGGCCAGCAACAGTTGCCAGGGCAAGCCTGGGCATGGCAGGGGGCTTAAGGGGGCCTGGACCCGCCCACTTCCGCTTTGGGGGCCAGCAACAGTTGCCAGGGCAAGCCTGGGCATGGCAGGGGGCTTAAGGGGGCCTGGACCCGCCCACTTCCGCTTTGGGGGCCAGCAACAGTTGCCAGGGCAAGCCTGGGCATGGCAGGGGGCTTAAGGGGGCCTGGGCCCGCCCACTTTCGCTTTGGGGGCCAGCAACAGTTGGCAGGGCAAGCCTGGGCATGGCAGGGGGCTTAAGGGGGCCTGGGCCCGACCACTTCCGCTTTGGGGGCCAGCAACAGTTGCCAGGGCAAGCCTGGGCATGGCAGGGGGCTTAAGGGGGCCTGGGCCCGCCCACTTCCGCTTTGGGGGCCAGCAACAGTTGCCAGGGCAAGCCTGGGCATGGCAGGGGGCTTAAGGGGGCCTGGACCCGCCCACTTCCGCTTTGGGGGCCAGCAACAGTTGCCAGGGAAAGCCTGGGCATGGCAGGGGGCTTAAGGGGGCCTGGACCCGCCCACTTCCGCTTTGGGGGCCAGCAACAGTTGCCAGGGCAAGCCTGGGTATGGCTGGGGGCTGGAGGGGGCCTGGGCCCGCCCACTTCCGCTTTGGGGGCCAGCAACAGTTGCCAGGGCAAGCCTGGGCATGGCAGGGGACTTAAGGGGGCCTGGACCCGCCCACTTCCGCTTTGGGGACCAGCAGCAGTTGCCAGGGCAAGCCTGGGCATGGCAGGGGGCTTGAGGGGGCCCGGACCCGCCCACTTCCGCTTTGGGGGCCAGCAACAGTTGCCAGGGCAAGCCTGGGAATGACTGGGGGCTGGAGGGGGCCTGGGCCCGCCCACTTCCGCTTTGGGGGCCAGCAACAGTTGCCAGGGCAAGCCTGGGCATGGCAGGGGGCTTAAGGCGGCCTGGACCCGCCCACTTCCGCTTTGGGGGCCAGCAACAGTTGCCAGTTCAAGCCTGGGCATGGCAGGGGGCTTAAGGGGGCCTGGACCCGCCCACTTCCGCTTTGGGGGCCAGCAACAGTTGCCAGGGCAAGCCTGGGCATGGCAGGGGGCTTAAGGGGGCCTGGACCCGCCCACTTCCGCTTTGGGGGCCAGCAACAGTTGCCAGGGCAAGCCTGGGTATGGCTGGGGGCTGGAGGGGGCCTGGGCCCGCCCACTTCCGCTTTGGGGGCCAGCAACAGTTGCCAGGGCAAGCCTGGGCATGGCAGGGGGCTTAAGGGGGCCTGGACCCGCCCACTCACGCTTTGGGGGCCAGCAACAGTTGCCAGGGCAAGCCTGGGCATGGCAGGGAACTTAAGGGTGCCTGGACCCGCCCACTTCCGCTTTGGGGGCCAGCAACAGTTGCCAGGGCAAGCCTGGGCATGGCAGGGGGCTTAAGGGGGCCTGGACCCGCCCACTTCCGCTTTGGGGGCCAGCAACAGTTGCCAGGGCAAGCCTGGGTATGGCTGGGGGCTGGAGGGGGCCTGGGCCCGCCCACTTCCGCTTTGGGGGCCAGCAACAGTTGCCAGGGCAAGCCTGGGAATGGCTGGGGGCTGGAGGGGGCCTGGGCCCGCCCACTTCCGCTTTGGGGGCCAGCAACAGTTGCCAGGGCAAGCCTGGGCATGGCAGGGGGCTTGAGGGGGCCTGGACCCACCCACTTCCGCTTTGGGGGCCAACAACAGTTGCCAGGGCAAGCCTGGGAATAACTGGGTGCTGGAGGGGGCCTGGGCCCGCCCACTTCCGCTTTGGGGGCCAGCAACAGTTGCCAGGGCAAGCCTGGGCATGGCAGGGGGCTTAAGGGGGCCTGGGCCCGCCCACTTCCGCTTTGGGGGCCAGCAACAGTTGCCAGGGCAAGCCTGGGCATGGCAGGGGGCTTAAGGGGGCCTGGACCCGCCCACTTCCGCTTTGGGGGCCAGCAACAGTTGCCAGGGCAAGCCTGGGCATGGCAGTGGGCTTAAGGGGGCCTGGGCCCGCCCACTTCCGCTTTGGGGGCCAGCAACAGTTGCCAGGGCAAGCCTGGGCATGGCAGGGGGCTTAAGGGGGCCTGGACCCGCCCACTTCCGCTTTGGGGGCCAGCAACAGTTGCCAGGGCAAGCCTAGGCATGGCAGGGGGCTTAAGGGGGCCTGGGCCCGCCCACTTCCGCTTTGGGGGCCAGCAACAGTTGCCAGTTCAAGCCTGGGCATGGCAGGGGGCTTAAGGGGGCCTGGACCCGCCCACTTCCGCTTTGGGGGCCAGCAACAGTTGCCAGGGCAAGCCTGGGCATGGCAGGGAACTTAAGGGTGCCTGGACCCGCCCACTTCCGCTTTGGGGGCCAGCAACAGTTCCCAGGGCAAGCCTGGGCATGGCAGGGGGCTTAAGGGGGCCTGGACCCGCCCACTTCCGCTTTGGGGGCCAGCAACAGTTGCCAGGGCAAGCCTGGGCATGGCAGGGGGCTTAAGGGGGCCTGGACCCGCCCACTTCCGCTTTGGGGGCCAGCAATAGTTGCTAGGGCAAGCCTGGGCATGGCAGGGGGCTTAAGGGGGCCTGGGCCCGCCCACTTTCGCTTTGGGGGCCAGCAACAGTTGGCAGGGCAAGCCTGGGCATGGCAGGGGGCTTAAGGGGGCCTGGGCCCGACCACTTCCGCTTTGGGGGCCAGCAACAGTTGCCAGGGCAAGCCTGGGCATGGCAGGGGGCTTAAGGGGGCCTGGGCCCGCCCACTTCCGCTTTGGGGGCCAGCAACAGTTGCCAGGGCAAGCCTGGGCATGGCAGGGGGCTTAAGGGGGCCTGGACCCGCCCACTTCCGCTTTGGGGGCCAGCAACAGTTGCCAGGGAAAGCCTGGGCATGGCAGGGGGCTTAAGGGGGCCTGGACCCGCCCACTTCCGCTTTGGGGGCCAGCAACAGTTGCCAGGGCAAGCCTGGGTATGGCTGGGGGCTGGAGGGGGCCTGGGCCCGCCCACTTCCGCTTTGGGGGCCAGCAACAGTTGCCAGGGCAAGCCTGGGCATGGCAGGGGACTTAAGGGGGCCTGGACCCGCCCACTTCCGCTTTGGGGACCAGCAGCAGTTGCCAGGGCAAGCCTGGGCATGGCAGGGGGCTTGAGGGGTCCTGGACCCGCCCACTTCCGCTTTGGGGGCCAGCAACAGTTGCCAGGGCAAGCCTGGGAATGACTGGGGGCTGGAGGGGGCCTGGGCCCGCCCACTTCCGCTTTGGGGGCCAGCAACAGTTGCCAGGGCAAGCCTGGGCATGGCAGGGGGCTTAAGGCGGCCTGGACCCGCCCACTTCCGCTTTGGGGGCCAGCAACAGTTGCCAGTTCAAGCCTGGGCATGGCAGGGGGCTTAAGGGGGCCTGGACCCGCCCACTTCCGCTTTGGGGGCCAGCAACAGTTGCCAGGGCAAGCCTGGGCATGGCAGGGGGCTTAAGGGGGCCTGGACCCGCCCACTTCCGCTTTGGGGGCCAGCAACAGTTGCCAGGGCAAGCCTGGGTATGGCTGGGGGCTGGAGGGGGCCTGGGCCCGCCCACTTCCGCTTTGGGGGCCAGCAACAGTTGCCAGGGCAAGCCTGGGCATGGCAGGGGGCTTAAGGGGGCCTGGACCCGCCCACTCACGCTTTGGGGGCCAGCAACAGTTGCCAGGGCAAGCCTGGGCATGGCAGGGAACTTAAGGGTGCCTGGACCCGCCCACTTCCGCTTTGGGGGCCAGCAACAGTTGCCAGGGCAAGCCTGGGCATGGCAGGGGGCTTAAGGGGGCCTGGACCCGCCCACTTCCGCTTTGGGGGCCAGCAACAGTTGCCAGGGCAAGCCTGGGTATGGCTGGGGGCTGGAGGGGGCCTGGGCCCGCCCACTTCCGCTTTGGGGGCCAGCAACAGTTGCCAGGGCAAGCCTGGGCATGGCAGGGGGCTTAAGGGGGCCTGGACCCGCCCACTCACGCTTTGGGGGCCAGCAACAGTTGCCAGGGCAAGCCTGGGCATGGCAGGGGGCTTAAGGGGGCCTGGACCCGCCCACTTCCGCTTTGGGGACCAGCAACAGTTGCCAGGGCAAGCCTGGGCATGGCAGGGGGCTTGAGGGGTCCTGGACCCGCCCACTTCCGCTTTGGGGGCCAGCAACAGTTGCCAGGGCGAGCCTGGGCATGGCAGGGGGCTTAAGGGGGCCTGGACCCGCCCACTTCCGCTTTGGGGGCCAGCAACAGTTGCCAGGGCAAGCCTGGGCATGGCAGGCGGCTTAAGGGGGCCTGGACCCGCCCACTTTCGCTTTGGGGGCCAGCAACAGTTGCCAGGGCAAGCCTGGGCATGGCAGGGGGCTTAAGGGGGCCTGGGCCCGCCCACTTCCGCTTTGGGGGCCAGCAACAGTTGCCAGGGCAAGCCTGGGCATGGCAGGGTGCTTAAGGGGGCCTGGACCAGCCCACTTCCGCTTTGGGGGCCAGCAACAGTTGCCAGGGCAAGCATGGGCATGGCAGGGGGGCTTGAGGGGGCCTGGACCCGCCCACTTCTGCTTTGGGGGCCAGCAACAGTTGCCAGGGCAAGCCTGGGCATGGCAGGGGGCTTAAGGGGGCCTGGACCCGCCCACTTCCGCTTTGGGGGCCAGCAACAGTTGCCAGGGAAAGCCTGGGCATGGCAGGGGGCTTAAGGGGGCCTGGACCCGCCCACTTCCGCTTTGGGGGCCAGCAACAGTTGCCAGGGCAAGCCTGGGTATGGCTGGGGGCTGGAGGGGGCCTGGGCCCGCCCACTTCCGCTTTGGGGGCCAGCAACAGTTGCCAGGGCAAGCCTGGGCATGGCAGGGGACTTAAGGGGGCCTGGACCCGCCCACTTCCGCTTTGGGGACCAGCAGCAGTTGCCAGGGCAAGCCTGGGCATGGCAGGGGGCTTGAGGGGGCCTGGACCCGCCCACTTCCGCTTTGGGGGCCAGCAACAGTTGCCAGGGCAAGCCTGGGAATGACTGGGGGCTGGAGGGGGCCTGGGCCCGCCCACTTCCGCTTTGGGGGCCAGCAACAGTTGCCAGGGCAAGCCTGGGCATGGCCAGGGGGCTTAAGGCGGCCTGGACCCGCCCACTTCCGCTTTGGGGGCCAGCAACAGTTGCCAGTTCAAGCCTGGGCATGGCAGGGGGCTTAAGGGGCCTGGACCCGCCCACTTCCGCTTTGGGGGCCAGCAACAGTTGCCAGGGCAAGCCTGGGCATGGCAGGGGGCTTAAGGGGGCCTGGACCCGCCCACTTCCGCTTTGGGGGCCAGCAACAGTTGCCAGGGCAAGCCTGGGTATGGCTGGGGGCTGGAGGGGGCCTGGGCCCGCCCACTTCCGCTTTGGGGGCCAGCAACAGTTGCCAGGGCAAGCCTGGGCATGGCAGGGGGCTTAAGGGGGCCTGGACCCGCCCACTTCCGCTTTGGGGGCCAGCAACAGTTGCCAGGGCAAGCCTGGGCATGGCAGGGGGCTTAAGGGGGCCTGGACCCGCCCACTCACGCTTTGGGGGCCAGCAACAGTTGCCAGGGCAAGCCTGGGCATGGCAGGGGGCTTAAGGGGGCCTGGACCCGCCCACTTCCGCTTTGGGGACCAGCAACAGTTGCCAGGGCAAGCCTGGGCATGGCAGGGGGCTTGAGGGGTCCTGGACCCGCCCACTTCCGCTTTGGGGGCCAGCAACAGTTGCCAGGGCAAGCCTGGGAATGACTGGGGGCTGGAGGGGGCCTGGGCCCGCCCACTTCCGCTTTGGGGGCCAGCAACAGTTGCCAGGGCAAGCCTGGGCATGGCAGGGGGCTTAAGGGGGCCTGGGCCCGCCCACTTCCGCTTTGGGGGCCAGCAACAGTTGCCAGGGCAAGCCTGGGCATGGCAGGGGGCTTAAGGGGGCCTGGACCCGCCCACTTCCGCTTTGGGGGCCAGCAACAGTTGCCAGGGCAAGCCTGGGCATGGCAGTGGGCTTAAGGGGGCCTGGGCCCGCCCACTTCCGCTTTGGGGGCCAGCAACAGTTGCCAGGGCAAGCCTGGGCATGGCAGGGGGCTTAAGGGGGCCTGGACCCGCCCCACTTCCGCTTTGGGGGCCAGCAACAGTTGCCAGGGCAAGCCTAGGCATGGCAGGGGGCTTAAGGGGGCCTGGGCCCGCCCACTTCCGCTTTGGGGGCCAGCAACAGTTGCCAGTTCAAGCCTGGGCATGGCAGGGGGCTTAAGGGGGCCTGGACCCGCCCACTTCCGCTTTGGGGGCCAGCAACAGTTGCCAGGGCAAGCCTGGGCATGGCAGGGAACTTAAGGGTGCCTGGACCCGCCCACTTCCGCTTTGGGGGCCAGCAACAGTTGCCAGGGCAAGCCTGGGCATGGCAGGGGGCTTAAGGGGGCCTGGACCCGCCCACTTCCGCTTTGGGGGCCAGCAACAGTTGCCAGGGCAAGCCTGGGTATGGCTGGGGGCTGGAGGGGGCCTGGGCCCGCCCACTTCCGCTTTGGGGGCCAGCAACAGTTGCCAGGGCAAGCCTGGGCATGGCAGGGGGCTTAAGGGGGCCTGGACCCGCCCACTTCCGCTTTGGGGGCCAGCAACAGTTGCCAGGGCAAGCCTGGGCATGGCAGGGGGCTTAAGGGGGCCTGGACCCGCCCACTTCCGCTTTGGGGACCAGCAACAGTTGCCAGGGCAAGCCTGGGCATGGCAGGGGGCTTGAGGGGTCCTGGACCCGCCCACTTCCGCTTTGGGGGCCAGCAACAGTTGCCAGGGCAAGCCTGGGAATGACTGGGGGCTGGAGGGGGCCTGGGCCCGCCCACTTCCGCTTTGGGGGCCAGCAACAGTTGCCAGGGCAAGCCTGGGCATGGCAGGGGGCTTAAGGGGGCCTGGACCCGCCCACTTCCGCTTTGGGGGCCAGCAATAGTTGCTAGGGCAAGCCTGGGCATGGCAGGGGGCTTAAGGGGGCCTGGGCCGCCCACTTTCGCTTTGGGGGCCAGCAACAGTTGGCAGGGCAAGCCTGGGCATGGCAGGGGGCTTAAGGGGGCCTGGGCCCGACCACTTCCGCTTTGGGGGCCAGCAACAGTTGCCAGGGCAAGCCTGGGCATGGCAGGGGGCTTAAGGGGGCCTGGGCCCGCCCACTTCCGCTTTGGGGGCCAGCAACAGTTGCCAGGGCAAGCCTGGGCATGGCAGGGGGCTTAAGGGGGCCTGGACCCGCCCACTTCCGCTTTGGGGGCCAGCAACAGTTGCCAGGGAAAGCCTGGGCATGGCAGGGGGCTTAAGGGGGCCTGGACCCGCCCACTTCCGCTTTGGGGGCCAGCAACAGTTGCCAGGGCAAGCCTGGGTATGGCTGGGGGCTGGAGGGGCCTGGGCCCGCCCACTTCCGCTTTGGGGGCCAGCAACAGTTGCCAGGGCAAGCCTGGGCATGGCAGGGGACTTAAGGGGGCCTGGACCCGCCCACTTCCGCTTTGGGGACCAGCAGCAGTTGCCAGGGCAAGCCTGGGCATGGCAGGGGGCTTGAGGGGTCCTGGACCCGCCCACTTCCGCTTTGGGGGCCAGCAACAGTTGCCAGGGCAAGCCTGGGAATGACTGGGGGCTGGAGGGGGCCTGGGCCCGCCCACTTCCGCTTTGGGGGCCAGCAACAGTTGCCAGGGCAAGCCTGGGCATGGCAGGGGGCTTAAGGCGGCCTGGACCGCCCACTTCCGCTTTGGGGGCCAGCAACAGTTGCCAGTTCAAGCCTGGGCATGGCAGGGGGCTTAAGGGGGCCTGGACCCGCCCACTTCCGCTTTGGGGGCCAGCAACAGTTGCCAGGGCAAGACTGGGCATGGCAGGGGGCTTAAGGGGCCTGGACCCGCCCACTTCCGCTTTGGGGGCCAGCAACAGTTGCCAGGGCAAGCCTGGGTATGGCTGGGGGCTGGAGGGGGCCTGGGCCCGCCCACTTCCGCTTTGGGGGCCAGCAACAGTTGCCAGGGCAAGCCTGGGCATGGCAGGGGGCTTAAGGGGGCCTGGACCCGCCCACTCACGCTTTGGGGGCCAGCAACAGTTGCCAGGGCAAGCCTGGGCATGGCAGGGAACTTAAGGGTGCCTGGACCCGCCCACTTCCGCTTTGGGGGCCAGCAACAGTTGCCAGGGCAAGCCTGGGCATGGCAGGGGGCTTAAGGGGGCCTGGACCCGCCCACTTCCGCTTTGGGGGCCAGCAACAGTTGCCAGGGCAAGCCTGGGTATGGCTGGGGGCTGGAGGGGGCCTGGGCCCGCCCACTTCCGCTTTGGGGGCCAGCAACAGTGCCAGGGCAAGCCTGGGCATGGCAGGGGGCTTAAGGGGGCCTGGACCCGCCCACTCACGCTTTGGGGGCCAGCAACAGTTGCCAGGGCAAGCCTGGGCATGGCAGGGGCTTAAGGGGGCCTGGACCCGCCCACTTCCGCTTTGGGGACCAGCAACAGTTGCCAGGGCAAGCCTGGGCATGGCAGGGGGCTTGAGGGGTCCTGGACCCGCCCACTTCCGCTTTGGGGGCCAGCAACAGTTGCCAGGGCAAGCCTGGGAATGACTGGGGGCTGGAGGGGGCCTGGGCCCGCCCACTTCCGCTTTGGGGGCCAGCAACAGTTGCCAGGGCAAGCCTGGGCATGGCAGGGGGCTTAAGGGGGCCTGGACCCGCCCACTTCCGCTTTGGGGACCAGCAACAGTTGCCAGGGCAAGCCTGGGCATGGCAGGGGGCTTAAGCGGGCCTGGACCCGCCCACTTCCGCTTTGGGGGCCAGCAACAGTTGTCAGGGCAAGCCTGGGCATGGCAGGGGGCTTAAGGGGGCCTGGACCCGCCCACTTCCGCTTTGGGGGCCAGCAACAGTTGCCAGGGCAAGCCTGGGCATGGCAAGGCGGCTTAAGGGGGCCTGGACCCGCCCACTTCCGCTTTGGGGGCCAGCAACAGTTGCCAGGGCAAGCCTGGGCATGGCAGGGGGCTTAAGGGGGCCTGGACCCGCCCACTTCCGCTTTGGGGGCCAGCAACAGTTGCCAGGGCGAGCCTGGGCATGGCAGGGGGCTTAAGGGGGCCTGGACCCGCCCACTTCCGCTTTGGGGGCCAGCAACAGTTGCCAGGGCAAGCCTGGGCATGGCAGGCGGCTTAAGGGGGCCTGGACCCGCCCACTTTCGCTTTGGGGGCCAGCAACAGTTGCCAGGGCAAGCCTGGGCATGGCAGGGGGCTTAAGGGGGCCTGGGCCCGCCCACTTCCGCTTTGGGGGCCAGCAACAGTTGCCAGGGCAAGCCTGGGCATGGCAGGGTGCTTAAGGGGGCCTGGACCAGCCCACTTCCGCTTTGGGGGCCAGCAACAGTTGCCAGGGCAAGCATGGGCATGGCAGGGGGCTTGAGGGGGCCTGGACCCGCCCACTTCTGCTTTGGGGGCCAGCAACAGTTGCCAGGGCAAGCCTGGGAATGGCTGGGGGCTGGAGGGGGCCTGGGCCCGCCCACTTCCGCTTTGGGGGCCAGCAACAGTTGCCAGGGCAAGCCTGTGCATGGCAGGGGGCTGGAGGGGCCTGGACCCGCCCACTTCCGCTTTGGGGGCCAGCAACAGTTGCCAGGGCAAGCCTGGGCATGGCAGGGGGCTTAAGGGGGCCTGGACCCGCCCACTTCCGCTTTGGGGGCCAGCAACAGTTGCCAGGGCAAGCCTGGGCATGGCAGGGAACTTAAGGGGGCCTGGACCCGCCCACTTCCGCTTTGGGGGCCAGCAACAGTTGCCAGGGCAAGCCTGGGCATGGCAGGGGGCTTAAGGGGGCCTGGACCCGCCCACTTCCGCTTTGGGGGCCAGCAACAGTTGCCAGGGCAAGCCTGGGCATGGCAGGGGGCTTAAGGGGGCCTGGGCCCGCCCACTTCCGCTTTGGGGGCCAGCAACAGTTGTTAGGGCAAGCCTGGGCATGGCAGGGGGTTTAAGGGGGCCTGGACCAGCCCACTTCCGCTTTGGGGGCCAGCAACAGTTGCCAGGGCAAGCATGGGCATGGCAGGGGGCTTGAGGGGGCCTGGACCCACCCACTTCCGCTTTGGGGGCCAACAACAGTTGCCAGGGCAAGCCTGGGAATGGCTGGAGGCTGGAGGGGGACTGGGCCTGCCCACTTCCGCTTTGGGGGCCAGCAACAGTTGCCAGGGCAAGCCTGTGCATGGCAGGGGGCTGGAGGGGGCCTGGACCCGCCCACTTCCGCTTTGGGGGCCAGCAACAGTTGCCAGGGCAAGCCTGGGAATGGCTGGGGGCTAGAGGGGGCCTGGGCCCGCCCACTTCCGCTTTGGGGGCCAGCAACAGTTGCCAGGGCAAGCCTGGGCATGGCAGGGGCTTAAGGGGGCCTGGGCCCGCCCACTTCCGCTTTGGGGGCCAGCAACAGTTGCCAGGGCAAGCCTGGGCATGGCAGGGGGCTTAAGGGGGCCTGGACCCGCCCACTTCCGCTTTGGGGGCCAGCAACAGTTGCCAGGGCAAGCCTGGGCATGGCAGGGGGCTTGAGGGGGCCTGGACCCACCCACTTCCGCTTTGGGGGCCAACAACAGTTGCCAGGGCAAGCCTGGGAATGGCTGGGGGCTGGAGGGGGCCTGGGCTCGCCCACTTCCGCTTTGGGGGCCAGCAACAGTTGCCAGGGCAAGCCTGGGCATGGCAGGGGGCTTGAGGGGGCCTGGACCCGCCCACTTCCGCTTTGGGGGGCAGCAACAGTTGCCAGGGCAAGCCTGGGCATGGCAGAGGGCTTAAGGGGGCCTGGGCCCGCCCACTTCCGCTTTGGGGGCCAGCAACAGTTGCCAGGGCAAGCCTGGGCATGGCAGGGGGCTTAAGGGGGCCTGGACCCGCCCACTTCCGCTTTGGGGGCCAGCATTAGTTGCCAGGGCAAGCCTGGCATGGCAGGCGGCTTAAGGGGGCCTGGACCCGCCCACTTTCGCTTTGGGGGCCAGCAACAGTTGCCAGGGCAAGCCTGGGCATGGCAGGGGGCTTAAGGGGGCCTGGGCCCGCCCACTTCCGCTTTGGGGGCCAGCAACAGTTGCCAGGGCAAGCCTGGGCATGGCAGGGTGCTTAAGGGGGCCTGGACCAGCCCACTTCCGCTTTGGGGGCCAGCAACAGTTGCCAGGGCAAGCATGGGCATGGCAGGGGGCTTGAGGGGGCCTGGACCCGCCCACTTCTGCTTTGGGGGCCAGCAACAGTTGCCAGGGCAAGCCTGGGAATGGCTGGGGGCTGGAGGGGGCCTGGGCCCGCCCACTTCCGCTTTGGGGGCCAGCAACAGTTGCCAGGGCAAGCCTGTGCATGGCAGGGGGCTGGAGGGGGCCTGGACCCGCCCACTTCCGCTTTGGGGGCCAGCAACAGTTGCCAGGGCAAGCCTGGGCATGGCAGGGGGCTTAAGGGGGCCTGGACCCGCCCACTTCCGCTTTGGGGCCAGCAACAGTTGCCAGGGCAAGCCTGGGCATGGCAGGGAACTTAAGGGGGCCTGGACCCCGCCCACTTCCGCTTTGGGGGCCAGCAACAGTTGCCAGGGCAAGCCTGGGCATGGCAGGGGGCTTAAGGGGGCCTGGGCCCGCCCCACTTCCGCTTTGGGGGCCAGCAACAGTTGTTAGGGCAAGCCTGGGCATGGCAGGGGGTTTAAGGGGGCCTGGACCAGCCCACTTCCGCTTTGGGGGCCAGCAACAGTTGCCAGGGCAAGCATGGGCATGGCAGGGGGCTTGAGGGGGCCTGGACCCACCCACTTCCGCTTTGGGGGCCAACAACAGTTGCCAGGGCAAGCCTGGGAATGGCTGGAGGCTGGAGGGGGACTGGGCCTGCCCACTTCCGCTTTGGGGGCCAGCAACAGTTGCCAGGGCAAGCCTGTGCATGGCAGGGGGCTGGAGGGGGCCTGGACCCGCCCACTTCCGCTTTGGGGGCCAGCAACAGTTGCCAGGGCAAGCCTGGGAATGGCTGGGGGCTAGAGGGGGCCTGGGCCCGCCCACTTCCGCTTTGGGGGCCAGCAACAGTTGCCAGGGCAAGCCTGGGCATGGCAGGGGGCTTAAGGGGGCCTGGGCCCGCCCACTTCCGCTTTGGGGGCCAGCAACAGTTGCCAGGCAAGCCTGGGCATGGCAGGGGGCTTAAGGTGGCCTGGACCCGCCCACTTCCGCTTTGGGGGCCAGCAACAGTTGCCAGGGCAAGCCTGGCATGGCAGGGGGCTTGAGGGGGCCTGGACCCACCCACTTCCGCTTTGGGGGCCAACAACAGTTGCCAGGGCAAGCCTGGGAATGGCTGGGGGCTGGAGGGGGCCTGGGCTCGCCCACTTCCGCTTTGGGGGCCAGCAACAGTTGCCAGGGCAAGCCTGGGCATGGCAGGGGGCTTGAGGGGGCCTGGACCCGCCCACTTCCGCTTTGGGGGGCAGCAACAGTTGCCAGGGCAAGCCTGGGCATGGCAGGGGGCTTAAGGGGGCCTGGGCCCGCCCACTTCCGCTTTGGGGGCCAGCAACAGTTGCCAGTTCAAGCCTGGGCATGGCAGGGGGCTTAAGGGGGCCTGGACCCGCCCACTTCCGCTTTGGGGGCCAGCAACAGTTGCAAGGGCAAGCCTGGGCATGGCAGGGGGCTTAAGGGGGCCTGGGCCCGCCCACTTCCGCTTTGGGGGCCAGCAACAGTTGCCAGGGCAAGCCTGGGCATGGCAGGGGGCTTAAGGGGGCCTGGACCCGCCCACTTCCGCTTTGGGGGCCAGCAACAGTTGCCAGGGCAAGCCTGGGCATGGCAGGGAACTTAAGGGGGCCTGGACCCGCCCACTTCCGCTTTGGGGGCCAGCAACAGTTGCCAGGGCAAGCCTGGGCATGGCAGGGGGCTTAAGGGGGCCTGGACCCGCCCACTTCCGCTTTGGGGGCCAGCAACAGTTGCCAGGGCAAGCCTGGGCATGGCAGGGGGCTTAAGGGGGCCTGGGCCCGCCCACTTCCGCTTTGGGGGCCAACAACAGTTTGCCAGGGCAAGCCTGGGAATGGCTGGGGGCTGGAGGGGGCCTGGGCCCGCCCACTTCTGCTTTGGGGGCCAGCAACAGTTGCCAGTTCAAGCCTGGGCATGGCAGGGGGCTTAAGGGGGCCTGGACCCGCCCACTTCCGCTTTGGGGGCCAGCAACAGTTGCCAGGGCAAGCCTGGGCATGGCAGGGGGCTTAAGGGGGCCTGGACCCGCCCACTTCCGCTTTGGGGGCCAGCAACAGTTGCCAGGGCAAGCCTGGGTATGGCTGGGGGCTGGAGGGGGCCTGGGCCCGCCCACTTCCGCTTTGGGGGCCAGCAACAGTTGCCAGGGCAAGCCTGGGCATGGCAGGGGGCTTAAGGGGGCCTGGACCCGCCCACTCACGCTTTGGGGGCCAGCAACAGTTGCCAGGGCAAGCCTGGGCATGGCAGGGAACTTAAGGGTGCCTGGACCCGCCCTCACTTCCGCTTTGGGGGCCAGCAACAGTTGCCAGGGCAAGCCTGGGCATGGCAGGGGGCTTAAGGGGGCCTGGACCCGCCCACTTCCGCTTTGGGGGCCAGCAACAGTTGCCAGGGCAAGCCTGGGCATGGCAGGGGGCTTAAGGGGGCCTGGGCCCGCCCACTTCCGCTTTGGGGGCCAGCAACAGTTGCCAGGGCAAGCCTGGGCATGGCAGGGGCTTAAGGGGGCCTGGACCCGCCCACTTCCGCTTTGGGGGCCAGCAACAGTTGCCAGGGCAAGCCTGGGCATGGCAGGGGGCTTGAGGGGGCCTGGACCCACCCACTTTCGCTTTGGGGGCCAACAACAGTTGCCAGGGCAAGCCTGGGAATGGCTGGGGGCTGGAGGGGGCCTGGGCTCGCCCACTTCCGCTTTGGGGGCCAGCAACAGTTGCCAGGGCAAGCCTGGGCATGGCAGGGGGCTTGAGGGGGCCTGGACCCGCCCACTTCCGCTTTGGGGGGCAGCAACAGTTGCCAGGGCAAGCCTGGGCATGGCAGAGGGCTTAAGGGGCCTGGGCCCGCCCACTTCCGCTTTGGGGGCCAGCAACAGTTGCCAGGGCAAGCCTGGGCATGGCAGGGGGCTTAAGGGGGCCTGGACCCGCCCACTTCCGCTTTGGGGGCCAGCATTAGTTGCCAGGGCAAGCCTGGGCATGGCAGGCGGCTTAAGGGGGCCTGGACCCGCCCACTTTCGCTTTGGGGGCCAGCAACAGTTGCCAGGGCAAGCCTGGGCATGGCAGGGGGCTTAAGGGGGCCTGGGCCCGCCCACTTCCGCTTTGGGGGCCAGCAACAGTTGCCAGGGCAAGCCTGGGCATGGCAGGGTGCTTAAGGGGGCCTGGACCAGCCCACTTCCGCTTTGGGGGCCAGCAACAGTTGCCAGGGCAAGCATGGGCATGGCAGGGGGCTTGAGGGGGCCTGGACCCGCCCACTTCTGCTTTGGGGGCCAGCAACAGTTGCCAGGGCAAGCCTGGGAATGGCTGGGGGCTGGAGGGGGCCTGGGGCCCGCCCACTTCCGCTTTGGGGGCCAGCAACAGTTGCCAGGGCAAGCCTGTGCATGGCAGGGGGCTGGAGGGGGCCTGGACCCGCCCACTTCCGCTTTGGGGGCCAGCAACAGTTGCCAGGGCAAGCCTGGGCATGGCAGGGGCTTAAGGGGGCCTGGACCCGCCCACTTCCGCTTTGGGGGCCAGCAACAGTTGCCAGGGCAAGCCTGGGCATGGCAGGGAACTTAAGGGGGCCTGGACCCGCCCACTTCCGCTTTGGGGGCCAGCAACAGTTGCCAGGGCAAGCCTGGGCATGGCAGGGGGCTTAAGGGGGCCTGGGCCCGCCCACTTCCGCTTTGGGGGCCAGCAACAGTTGTTAGGGCAAGCCTGGGCATGGCAGGGGGTTTAAGGGGGCCTGGACCAGCCCACTTCCGCTTTGGGGGCCAGCAACAGTTGCCAGGGCAAGCATGGGCATGGCAGGGGGCTTGAGGGGGCCTGGACCCACCCACTTCCGCTTTGGGGGCCAACAACAGTTGCCAGGGCAAGCCTGGGAATGGCTGGAGGCTGGAGGGGGGACTGGGCCTGCCCACTTCCGCTTTGGGGGCCAGCAACAGTTGCCAGGGCAAGCCTGTGCATGGCAGGGGGCTGGAGGGGGCCTGGACCCGCCCACTTCCGCTTTGGGGGCCAGCAACAGTTGTCAGGGCAAGCCTGGGAATGGCTGGGGGCTAGAGGGGGCCTGGGCCCGCCCACTTCCGCTTTGGGGGCCAGCAACAGTTGCCAGGGCAAGCCTGGGCATGGCAGGGGGCTTAAGGGGGCCTGGGCCCGCCCACTTCCGCTTTGGGGGCCAGCAACAGTTGCCAGGGCAAGCCTGGGCATGGCAGGGGGCTTAAGGTGGCCTGGACCCGCCCACTTCCGCTTTGGGGGCCAGCAACAGTTGCCAGGGCAAGCCTGGGCATGGCAGGGGGCTTGAGGGGGCCTGGACCCACCCACTTCCGCTTTGGGGGCCAACAACAGTTGCCAGGGCAAGCCTGGGAATGGCTGGGGGCTGGAGGGGGCCTGGGCTCGCCCACTTCCGCTTTGGGGGCCAGCAACAGTTGCCAGGGCAAGCCTGGGCATGGCAGGGGGCTTGAGGGGGCCTGGACCCGCCCACTTCCGCTTTGGGGGGCAGCAACAGTTGCCAGGGCAAGCTGGGCATGGCAGGGGGCTTAAGGGGGCCTGGGCCCGCCCACTTCCGCTTTGGGGGCCAGCAACAGTTGCCAGTTCAAGCCTGGGCATGGCAGGGGGCTTAAGGGGGCCTGGACCCGCCCACTTCCGCTTTGGGGGCCAGCAACAGTTGCAAGGGCAAGCCTGGGCATGGCAGGCGGCTTAAGGGGGCCTGGACCCGCCCACTTCCGCTTTGGGGGCCAGCAACAGTTGCCAGGGCAAGCCTGGGCATGGCAGGGGGCTTAAGGGGGCCTGGACCCGCCCACTTCCGCTTTGGGGGCCAGCAACAGTTGCCAGGGCAAGCCTGGGCATGGCAGGGGGCTTAAGGGGGCCTGGGCCCGCCCACTTCCGCTTTGGGGGCCAGCAACAGTTGCCAGTTCAAGCCTGGGCATGGCAGGGGGGCTTAAGGGGGCCTGGACCCGCCCACTTCCGCTTTGGGGGCCAGCAACAGTTGCAAGGGCAAGCCTGGGCATGGCAGGGGGCTTAAGGGGGCCTGGACCCGCCCACTTCCGCTTTGGGGGCCAGCAACAGTTGCCAGGGAAAGCCTGGGCATGGCAGGGGGCTTAAGGGGGCCTGGACCCGCCCACTTCCGCTTTGGGGGCCAGCAACAGTTGCCAGGGCAAGCCTGGGTATGGCTGGGGGCTGGAGGGGGCCTGGGCCCGCCCACTTCCGCTTTGGGGGCCAGCAACAGTTGCCAGGGCAAGCCTGGGCATGGCAGGGGACTTAAGGGGGCCTGGACCCGCCCACTTCCGCTTTGGGGACCAGCAGCAGTTGCCAGGGCAAGCCTGGGCATGGCAGGGGGCTTGAGGGGTCCTGGACCCGCCCACTTCCGCTTTGGGGGCCAGCAACAGTTGCCAGGGCAAGCCTGGGAATGACTGGGGGCTGGAGGGGGCCTGGGCCCGCCCACTTCCGCTTTGGGGGCCAGCAACAGTTGCCAGGGCAAGCCTGGGCATGGCAGGGGGCTTAAGGCGGCCTGGACCCGCCCACTTCCGCTTTGGGGGCCAGCAACAGTTGCCAGTTCAAGCCTGGGCATGGCAGGGGGCTTAAGGGGCCTGGACCCGCCCACTTCCGCTTTGGGGGCCAGCAACAGTTGCCAGGGCAAGCCTGGGCATGGCAGGGGGCTTAAGGGGGCCTGGACCCGCCCACTTCCGCTTTGGGGGCCAGCAACAGTTGCCAGGGCAAGCCTGGGTATGGCTGGGGGCTGGAGGGGGCCTGGGCCCGCCCACTTCCGCTTTGGGGGCCAGCAACAGTTGCCAGGGCAAGCCTGGGCATGGCAGGGGGCTTAAGGGGGCCTGGACCCGCCCACTCACGCTTTGGGGGCCAGCAACAGTTGCCAGGGCAAGCCTGGGCATGGCAGGGAACTTAAGGGTGCCTGGACCCGCCCACTTCCGCTTTGGGGGCCAGCAACAGTTGCCAGGGCAAGCCTGGGCATGGCAGGGGGCTTAAGGGGGCCTGGACCCGCCCACTTCCGCTTTGGGGGCCAGCAACAGTTGCCAGGGCAAGCCTGGGTATGGCTGGGGGCTGGAGGGGCCTGGGCCCGCCCACTTCCGCTTTGGGGGCCAGCAACAGTTGCCAGGGCAAGCCTGGGCATGGCAGGGGGCTTAAGGGGGCCTGGACCCGCCCACTCACGCTTTGGGGGCCAGCAACAGTTGCCAGGGCAAGCCTGGGCATGGCAGGGGGCTTAAGGGGGCCTGGACCCGCCCACTTCCGCTTTGGGGACCAGCAACAGTTGCCAGGGCAAGCCTGGGCATGGCAGGGGGCTTGAGGGGTCCTGGACCCGCCCACTTCCGCTTTGGGGGCCAGCAACAGTTGCCAGGGCAAGCCTGGGAATGACTGGGGGCTGGAGGGGGCCTGGGCCCGCCCACTTCCGCTTTGGGGGCCAGCAACAGTTGCCAGGGCAAGCCTGGGCATGGCAGGGGCTTAAGGGGGCCTGGACCCGCCCACTTCCGCTTTGGGGACCAGCAACAGTTGCCAGGGCAAGCCTGGGCATGGCAGGGGGCTTAAGCGGGCCTGGGCCCGCCCACTTCCGCTTTGGGGGCCAGCAACAGTTGCCAGGGCAAGCCTGTGCATGGCAGGGGGCTGGAGGGGGCCTGGACCCGCCCACTTCCGCTTTGGGGGCCAGCAACAGTTGCCAGGGCAAGCCTGGGCATGGCAGGGGGCTTAAGGGGGCCTGGACCCGCCCACTTCCGCTTTGGGGGCCAGCAACAGTTGCCAGGGCAAGCCTGGGCATGGCAGGGAACTTAAGGGGCCTGGACCCGCCCACTTCCGCTTTGGGGGCCAGCAACAGTTGCCAGGGCAAGCCTGGGCATGGCAGGGGGCTTAAGGGGGCCTGGACCCGCCCACTTCCGCTTTGGGGGCCAGCAACAGTTGCCAGGGCAAGCCTGGGCATGGCAGGGGGCTTAAGGGGGCCTGGGCCCGCCCACTTCCGCTTTGGGGGCCAGCAACAGTTGTTAGGGCAAGCCTGGGCATGGCAGGGGTTTAAGGGGGCCTGGACCAGCCCACTTCCGCTTTGGGGGCCAGCAACAGTTGCCAGGGCAAGCATGGGCATGGCAGGGGGCTTGAGGGGGCCTGGACCCACCCACTTCCGCTTTGGGGGCCAACAACAGTTGCCAGGGCAAGCCTGGGAATGGCTGGAGGCTGGAGGGGGACTGGGCCTGCCCACTTCCGCTTTGGGGGCCAGCAACAGTTGCCAGGGCAAGCCTGTGCATGGCAGGGGGCTGGAGGGGGCCTGGACCCGCCCCACTTCCGCTTTGGGGGGCAGCAACAGTTGCCAGGGCAAGCCTGGGCATGGCAGGGGGCTTAAGGGGGCCTGGGCCCGCCCACTTCCGCTTTGGGGGCCAGCAACAGTTGCCAGTTCAAGCCTGGGCATGGCAGGGGGGCTTAAGGGGGCCTGGACCCGCCCACTTCCGCTTTGGGGGCCAGCAACAGTTGCAAGGGCAAGCCTGGGCATGGCAGGGGGCTTAAGGGGGCCTGGGCCCGCCCACTTCCGCTTTGGGGGCCAGCAACAGTTGCCAGGGCAAGCCTGGGCATGGCAGGGGGCTTAAGGGGGCCTGGACCCGCCCACTTCCGCTTTGGGGGCCAGCAACAGTTGCCAGGGCAAGCCTGGGCATGGCAGGGAACTTAAGGGGGCCTGGACCCGCCCACTTCCGCTTTGGGGGCCAGCAACAGTTGCCAGGGCAAGCCTGGGCATGGCAGGGGGCTTAAGGGGCCTGGACCCGCCCACTTCCGCTTTGGGGGCCAGCAACAGTTGCCAGGGCAAGCCTGGGCATGGCAGGGGGCTTAAGGGGGCCTGGGCCCGCCCACTTCCGCTTTGGGGGCCAACAACAGTTGCCAGGGCAAGCCTGGGAATGGCTGGGGGCTGGAGGGGGCCTGGGCCCGCCCACTTCCGCTTTGGGGGCCAGCAACAGTTGCCAGTTCAAGCCTGGGCATGGCAGGGGGCTTAAGGGGCCTGGACCCGCCCACTTCCGCTTTGGGGGCCAGCAACAGTTGCCAGGGCAAGCCTGGGCATGGCAGGGGGCTTAAGGGGGCCTGGACCCGCCCACTTCCGCTTTGGGGGCCAGCAACAGTTGCCAGGGCAAGCCTGGGTATGGCTGGGGGCTGGAGGGGGCCTGGGCCCGCCCACTTCCGCTTTGGGGGCCAGCAACAGTTGCCAGGGCAAGCCTGGGCATGGCAGGGGGCTTAAGGGGCCTGGACCCGCCCACTCACGCTTTGGGGGCCAGCAACAGTTGCCAGGGCAAGCCTGGGCATGGCAGGGAACTTAAGGGTGCCTGGACCCGCCCACTTCCGCTTTGGGGGCCAGCAACAGTTGCCAGGGCAAGCCTGGGCATGGCAGGGGGCTTAAGGGGGCCTGGACCCGCCCACTTCCGCTTTGGGGGCCAGCAACAGTTGCCAGGGCAAGCCTGGGCATGGCAGGGGGCTTAAGGGGGCCTGGGCCCGCCCACTTCCGCTTTGGGGGCCAGCAACAGTTGCCAGGGCAAGCCTGGGCATGGCAGGGGGCTTAAGGGGGCCTGGACCCGCCCACTTCCGCTTTGGGGGCCAGCAACAGTTGCCAGGGCAAGCCTGGGCATGGCAGGGGGCTTGAGGGGGCCTGGACCCACCCACTTCCGCTTTGGGGGCCAACAACAGTTGCCAGGGCAAGCCTGGGAATGGCTGGGGGCTGGAGGGGGCCTGGGCTCGCCCACTTCCGCTTTGGGGGCCAGCAACAGTTGCCAGGGCAAGCCTGGGCATGGCAGGGGGCTTGAGGGGGCCTGGACCCGCCCACTTCCGCTTTGGGGGGCAGCAACAGTTGCCAGGGCAAGCCTGGGCATGGCAGAGGGCTTAAGGGGGCCTGGGCCCGCCCACTTCCGCTTTGGGGGCCAGCAACAGTTGCCAGGGCAAGCCTGGGCATGGCAGGGGGCTTAAGGGGGCCTGGACCCGCCCACTTCCGCTTTGGGGGCCAGCATTAGTTGCCAGGGCAAGCCTGGGCATGGCAGGCGGCTTAAGGGGGCCTGGACCCGCCCACTTTCGCTTTGGGGGCCAGCAACAGTTGCCAGGGCAAGCCTGGGCATGGCAGGGGGCTTAAGGGGGCCTGGGCCCGCCCACTTCCGCTTTGGGGGCCAGCAACAGTTGCCAGGGCAAGCCTGGGCATGGCAGGGTGCTTAAGGGGGCCTGGACCAGCCCACTTCCGCTTTGGGGGCCAGCAACAGTTGCCAGGGCAAGCATGGGCATGGCAGGGGGCTTGAGGGGGCCTGGACCCGCCCACTTCTGCTTTGGGGGCCAGCAACAGTTGCCAGGGCAAGCCTGGGAATGGCTGGGGGCTGGAGGGGGCCTGGGCCCGCCCACTTCCGCTTTGGGGGCCAGCAACAGTTGCCAGGGCAAGCCTGTGCATGGCAGGGGGCTGGAGGGGGCCTGGACCCGCCCACTTCCGCTTTGGGGGCCAGCAACAGTTGCCAGGGCAAGCCTGGGCATGGCAGGGGGCTTAAGGGGGCCTGGACCCGCCCACTTCCGCTTTGGGGGCCAGCAACAGTTGCCAGGGCAAGCCTGGGCATGGCAGGGAACTTAAGGGGGCCTGGACCCGCCCACTTCCGCTTTGGGGGCCAGCAACAGTTGCCAGGGCAAGCCTGGGCATGGCAGGGGGCTTAAGGGGGCCTGGGCCCGCCCACTTCCGCTTTGGGGGCCAGCAACAGTTGTTAGGGCAAGCCTGGGCATGGCAGGGGGTTTAAGGGGGCCTGGACCAGCCCACTTCCGCTTTGGGGGCCAGCAACAGTTGCCAGGGCAAGCATGGGCATGGCAGGGGGCTTGAGGGGGCCTGGACCCACCCACTTCCGCTTTGGGGGCCAACAACAGTTGCCAGGGCAAGCCTGGGAATGGCTGGAGGCTGGAGGGGGACTGGGCCTGCCCACTTCCGCTTTGGGGGCCAGCAACAGTTGCCAGGGCAAGCCTGTGCATGGCAGGGGGCTGGAGGGGGCCTGGACCCGCCCACTTCCGCTTTGGGGGCCAGCAACAGTTGCCAGGGCAAGCCTGGGAATGGCTGGGGGCTAGAGGGGGCCTGGGCCCGCCCACTTCCGCTTTGGGGGCCAGCAACAGTTGCCAGGGCAAGCCTGGGCATGGCAGGGGGCTTAAGGGGGCCTGGGCCCGCCCACTTCCGCTTTGGGGGCCAGCAACAGTTGCCAGGGCAAGCCTGGGCATGGCAGGGGGCTTAAGGTGGCCTGGACCCGCCCACTTCCGCTTTGGGGGCCAGCAACAGTTGCCAGGGCAAGCCTGGGCATGGCAGGGGGCTTGAGGGGGCCTGGACCCACCCACTTCCGCTTTGGGGGCCAACAACAGTTGCCAGGGCAAGCCTGGGAATGGCTGGGGGCTGGAGGGGGCCTGGGCTCGCCCACTTCCGCTTTGGGGGCCAGCAACAGTTGCCAGGGCAAGCCTGGGCATGGCAGGGGGCTTGAGGGGGCCTGGACCCGCCCACTTCCGCTTTGGGGGGCAGCAACAGTTGCCAGGGCAAGCCTGGGCATGGCAGGGGGCTTAAGGGGGCCTGGGCCCGCCCACTTCCGCTTTGGGGGCCAGCAACAGTTGCCAGTTCAAGCCTGGGCATGGCAGGGGGCTTAAGGGGGCCTGGACCCGCCCACTTCCGCTTTGGGGGCCAGCAACAGTTGCAAGGGCAAGCCTGGGCATGGCAGGGGGCTTAAGGGGGCCTGGGCCCGCCCACTTCCGCTTTGGGGGCCAGCAACAGTTGCCAGGGCAAGCCTGGGCATGGCAGGGGGCTTAAGGGGGCCTGGACCCGCCCACTTCCGCTTTGGGGGCCAGCAACAGTTGCCAGGGCAAGCCTGGGCATGGCAGGGAACTTAAGGGGGCCTGGACCCGCCCACTTCCGCTTTGGGGGCCAGCAACAGTTGCCAGGGCAAGCCTGGGCATGGCAGGGGGCTTAAGGGGGCCTGGACCCGCCCACTTCCGCTTTGGGGGCCAGCAACAGTTGCCAGGGCAAGCCTGGGCATGGCAGGGGGCTTAAGGGGGCCTGGGCCCGCCCACTTCCGCTTTGGGGGCCAACAACAGTTGCCAGGGCAAGCCTGGGAATGGCTGGGGGCTGGAGGGGGCCTGGGCCCGCCCACTTCCGCTTTGGGGGCCAGCAACAGTTGCCAGTTCAAGCCTGGGCATGGCAGGGGGCTTAAGGGGGCCTGGACCCGCCCACTTCCGCTTTGGGGGCCAGCAACAGTTGCCAGGGCAAGCCTGGGCATGGCAGGGGGCTTAAGGGGGCCTGGACCCGCCCACTTCCGCTTTGGGGGCCAGCAACAGTTGCCAGGGCAAGCCTGGGTATGGCTGGGGGCTGGAGGGGGCCTGGGCCCGCCCACTTCCGCTTTGGGGGCCAGCAACAGTTGCCAGGGCAAGCCTGGGCATGGCAGGGGGCTTAAGGGGGCCTGGACCCGCCCACTCACGCTTTGGGGGCCAGCAACAGTTGCCAGGGCAAGCCTGGGCATGGCAGGGAACTTAAGGGTGCCTGGACCCGCCCACTTCCGCTTTGGGGGCCAGCAACAGTTGCCAGGGCAAGCCTGGGCATGGCAGGGGGCTTAAGGGGGCCTGGACCCGCCCACTTCCGCTTTGGGGGCCAGCAACAGTTGCCAGGGCAAGCCTGGGTATGGCTGGGGGCTGGAGGGGGCCTGGGCCCGCCCACTTCCGCTTTGGGGGCCAGCAACAGTTGCCAGGGCAAGCCTGGGCATGGCAGGGGGCTTAAGGGGGCCTGGACCCGCCCACTCACGCTTTGGGGGCCAGCAACAGTTGCCAGGGCAAGCCTGGGCATGGCAGGGGGCTTAAGGGGGCCTGGACCCGCCCACTTCCGCTTTGGGGACCAGCAACAGTTGCCAGGGCAAGCCTGGGCATGGCAGGGGGCTTGAGGGGTCCTGGACCCGCCCACTTCCGCTTTGGGGGCCAGCAACAGTTGCCAGGGCAAGCCTGGGAATGACTGGGGGCTGGAGGGGGCCTGGGCCCGCCCACTTCCGCTTTGGGGGCCAGCAACAGTTGCCAGGGCAAGCCTGGGCATGGCAGGGGGCTTAAGGGGGCCTGGGCCCGCCCACTTCCGCTTTGGGGGCCAGCAACAGTTGCCAGGGCAAGCCTGGGCATGGCAGGGGGCTTAAGGGGGCCTGGACCCGCCCACTTCCGCTTTGGGGGCCAGCAACAGTTGCCAGGGCAAGCCTGGGCATGGCAGGGTGCTTAAGGGGGCCTGGACCAGCCCACTTCCGCTTTGGGGGCCAGCAACAGTTGCCAGGGCAAGCATGGGCATGGCAGGGGGCTTGAGGGGGCCTGGACCCGCCCACTTCTGCTTTGGGGGCCAGCAACAGTTGCCAGGGCAAGCCTGGGAATGGCTGGGGGCTGGAGGGGGCCTGGGCCCGCCCACTTCCGCTTTGGGGGCCAGCAACAGTTGCCAGGGCAAGCCTGTGCATGGCAGGGGGCTGGAGGGGGCCTGGACCCGCCCACTTCCGCTTTGGGGGCCAGCAACAGTTGCCAGGGCAAGCCTGGGCATGGCAGGGGGCTTAAGGGGGCCTGGACCCGCCCACTTCCGCTTTGGGGGCCAGCAACAGTTGCCAGGGCAAGCCTGGGCATGGCAGGGAACTTAAGGGGGCCTGGACCCGCCCACTTCCGCTTTAGGGGCCAGCAACAGTTGCCAGGGCAAGCCTGGGCATGGCAGGGGGCTTAAGGGGGCCTGGACCCGCCCACTTCCGCTTTGGGGGCCAGCAACAGTTGCCAGGGCAAGCCTGGGCATGGCAGGGGGCTTAAGGGGGCCTGGGCCCGCCCACTTCCGCTTTGGGGGCCAGCAACAGTTGTTAGGGCAAGCCTGGGCATGGCAGGGGGTTTAAGGGGGCCTGGACCAGCCCACTTCCGCTTTGGGGGCCAGCAACAGTTGCCAGGGCAAGCATGGGCATGGCAGGGGGCTTGAGGGGGCCTGGACCCACCCACTTCCGCTTTGGGGGCCAACAACAGTTGCCAGGGCAAGCCTGGGAATGGCTGGAGGCTGGAGGGGGACTGGGCCTGCCCACTTCCGCTTTGGGGGCCAGCAACAGTTGCCAGGGCAAGCCTGTGCATGGCAGGGGGCTGGAGGGGGCCTGGACCCGCCCACTTCCGCTTTGGGGGCCAGCAACAGTTGCCAGGGCAAGCCTGGGAATGGCTGGGGGCTAGAGGGGGCCTGGGCCCGCCCACTTCCGCTTTGGGGGCCAGCAACAGTTGCCAGGGCAAGCCTGGGCATGGCAGGGGGCTTAAGGGGGCCTGGGCCCGCCCACTTCCGCTTTGGGGGCCAGCAACAGTTGCCAGGGCAAGCCTGGGCATGGCAGGGGGCTTAAGGTGGCCTGGACCCGCCCACTTCCGCTTTGGGGGCCAGCAACAGTTGCCAGGGCAAGCCTGGGCATGGCAGGGGGCTTGAGGGGGCCTGGACCCACCCACTTCCGCTTTGGGGGCCAACAACAGTTGCCAGGGCAAGCCTGGAATGGCTGGGGGCTGGAGGGGGCCTGGGCTCGCCCACTTCCGCTTTGGGGGCCAGCAACAGTTGCCAGGGCAAGCCTGGGCATGGCAGGGGGCTTGAGGGGGCCTGGACCCGCCCACTTCCGCTTTGGGGGGCAGCAACAGTTGCCAGGGCAAGCCTGGGCATGGCAGGGGCTTAAGGGGGCCTGGGCCCGCCCACTTCCGCTTTGGGGGCCAGCAACAGTTGCCAGTTCAAGCCTGGGCATGGCAGGGGGCTTAAGGGGGCCTGGACCCGCCCACTTCCGCTTTGGGGGCCAGCAACAGTTGCAAGGGCAAGCCTGGGCATGGCAGGGGGCTTAAGGGGGGCCTGGGCCCGCCCACTTCCGCTTTGGGGGCCAGCAACAGTTGCCAGGGCAAGCCTGGGCATGGCATGGCAGGGGGCTTAAGGGGGCCTGGACCCGCCCACTTCCGCTTTGGGGGCCAGCAACAGTTGCCAGGGCAAGCCTGGGCATGGCAGGGACTTAAGGGGGCCTGGACCCGCCCACTTCCGCTTTGGGGGCCAGCAACAGTTGCCAGGGCAAGCCTGGGCATGGCAGGGGGCTTAAGGGGCCTGGACCCGCCCACTTCCGCTTTGGGGGCCAGCAACAGTTGCCAGGGCAAGCCTGGGCATGGCAGGGGGCTTAAGGGGGCCTGGGCCCGCCCACTTCCGCTTTGGGGGCCAACAACAGTTGCCAGGGCAAGCCTGGGAATGGCTGGGGGCTGGAGGGGGCCTGGGCCCGCCCACTTCCGCTTTGGGGGCCAGCAACAGTTGCCAGTTCAAGCCTGGGCATGGCAGGGGGCTTAAGGGGGCCTGGACCCGCCCACTTCCGCTTTGGGGCCAGCAACAGTTGCCAGGGCAAGCCTGGGCATGGCAGGGGGCTTAAGGGGGCCTGGACCCGCCCACTTCCGCTTTGGGGGCCAGCAACAGTTGCCAGGGCAAGCCTGGGTATGGCTGGGGGCTGGAGGGGGCCTGGGCCCGCCCACTTCCGCTTTGGGGGCCAGCAACAGTTGCCCAGTTCAAGCCTGGGCATGGCAGGGGGCTTAAGGGGGCCTGGACCCGCCCACTTCCGCTTGGGGGCCAGCAACAGTTGCCAGGGCAAGCCTGGGGCATGGCAGGGAACTTAAGGGTGCCTGGACCCGCCCACTTCCGCTTTGGGGGCCAGCAACAGTTGCCAGGGCAAGCCTGGGCATGGCAGGGGGCTTAAGGGGGCCTGGACCCGCCCACTTCCGCTTTGGGGGCCAGCAACAGTTGCCAGGGCAAGCCTGGGTATGGCTGGGGGCTGGAGGGGGCCTGGGCCCGCCCACTTCCGCTTTGGGGGCCAGCAACAGTTGCCAGGGCAAGCCTGGGCATGGCAGGGGGCTTAAGGGGGCCTGGACCCGCCCACTTCCGCTTTGGGGGCCAGCAACAGTTGCCAGGGCAAGCCTGGGCATGGCAGGGGGCTTAAGGGGGCCTGGACCCGCCCACTTCCGCTTTGGGGACCAGCAACAGTTGCCAGGGCAAGCCTGGGCATGGCAGGGGGCTTGAGGGGTCCTGGACCCGCCCACTTCCGCTTTGGGGGCCAGCAACAGTTGCCAGGGCAAGCCTGGGAATGACTGGGGGCTGGAGGGGGCCTGGGCCCGCCCACTTCCGCTTTGGGGGCCAGCAACAGTTGCCAGGGCAAGCCTGGGCATGGCAGGGGGCTTAAGGGGGCCTGGACCCGCCCACTTCCGCTTTGGGGGCCAGCAATAGTTGCTAGGGCAAGCCTGGGCATGGCAGGGGCTTAAGGGGGCCTGGCCCGCCCACTTTCGCTTTGGGGGCCAGCAACAGTTGGCAGGGCAAGCCTGGGCATGGCAGGGGGCTTAAGGGGGCCTGGGCCCGACCATTCCGCTTTGGGGGCCAGCAACAGTTGCCAGGGCAAGCCTGGGCATGGCAGGGGGCTTAAGGGGGCCTGGGCCCGCCCACTTCCGCTTTGGGGGCCAGCAACAGTTGCCAGGGCAAGCCTGGGCATGGCAGGGGCTTAAGGGGGCCTGGACCCGCCCACTTCCGCTTTGGGGGCCAGCAACAGTTGCCAGGGAAAGCCTGGGCATGGCAGGGGGCTTAAGGGGGCCTGGACCCGCCCACTTCCGCTTTGGGGGCCAGCAACAGTTGCCAGGGCAAGCCTGGGTATGGCTGGGGGCTGGAGGGGGCCTGGGCCCGCCCCACTTCCGCTTTGGGGGCCAGCAACAGTTGCCAGGGCAAGCCTGGGCATGGCAGGGGACTTAAGGGGGCCTGGACCCGCCCACTTCCGCTTTGGGGACCAGCAGCAGTTGCCAGGGCAAGCCTGGGCATGGCAGGGGGCTTGAGGGGTCCTGGACCCGCCCACTTTCGCTTTGGGGGCCAGCAACAGTTGCCAGGGCAAGCCTGGGCATGGCAGGGGCTTAAGGCGGCCTGGACCCGCCCACTTCCGCTTTGGGGGCCAGCAACAGTTGCCAGTTCAAGCCTGGGCATGGCAGGGGGCTTAAGGGGCCTGGACCCGCCCACTTCCGCTTTGGGGGCCAGCAACAGTTGCCAGGGCAAGCCTGGGCATGGCAGGGGGCTTAAGGGGGCCTGGACCCGCCCACTTCCGCTTTGGGGGCCAGCAACAGTTGCCAGGGCAAGCCTGGGTATGGCTGGGGCTGGAGGGGCCTGGGCCCGCCCACTTCCGCTTTGGGGGCCAGCAACAGTTGCCAGGGCAAGCCTGGGCATGGCAGGGGGCTTAAGGGGGCCTGGACCCGCCCACTCACGCTTTGGGGGCCAGCAACAGTTGCCAGGGCAAGCCTGGGCATGGCAGGGAACTTAAGGGTGCCTGGACCCGCCCACTTCCGCTTTGGGGGCCAGCAACAGTTGCCAGGGCAAGCCTGGGCATGGCAGGGGGCTTAAGGGGGCCTGGACCCGCCCACTTCCGCTTTGGGGGCCAGCAACAGTTGCCAGGGCAAGCCTGGGTATGGCTGGGGGCTGGAGGGGGCCTGGGCCCGCCCACTTCCGCTTTGGGGGCCAGCAACAGTTGCCAGGGCAAGCCTGGGCATGGCAGGGGGCTTAAGGGGGCCTGGACCCGCCCACTCACGCTTTGGGGGCCAGCAACAGTTGCCAGGGCAAGCCTGGGCATGGCAGGGGGCTTAAGGGGGCCTGGACCCGCCCACTTCCGCTTTGGGGACCAGCAACAGTTGCCAGGGCAAGCCTGGGCATGGCAGGGGGCTTGAGGGGTCCTGGACCCGCCCACTTCCGCTTTGGGGGCCAGCAACAGTTGCCAGGGCAAGCCTGGGAATGACTGGGGGCTGAGGGGGCCTGGGCCCGCCCACTTCCGCTTTGGGGGCCAGCAACAGTTGCCAGGGCAAGCCTGGGCATGGCAGGGGGCTTAAGGGGGCCTGGACCCGCCCACTTCCGCTTTGGGGGCCAGCAACAGTTGCCAGGGCAAGCCTGGGCATGGCAGGGGGCTTAAGGGGGCCTGGACCCGCCCACTTCCGCTTTTGGGGACCAGCAAACAGTTGCCAGGGCAAGCCTGGGCATGGCAGGGGGCTTGAGGGGTCCTGGACCCGCCCACTTCCGCTTTGGGGGCCAGCAACAGTTGCCAGGGCAAGCCTGGGAATGACTGGGGGCTGGAGGGGGGCCTGGGCCCGCCCACTTCCGCTTTGGGGGCCAGCAACAGTTGCCAGGGCAAGCCTGGGCATGGCAGGGGGCTTAAGGGGGCCTGGACCCGCCCACTTCCGCTTTGGGGGCCAGCAACAGTTGCCAGGGCAAGCCTGGGCATGGCAGGGGGCTTAAGGGGGCCTGGACCCGCCCACTTCCGCTTTGGGGGCCAGCAACAGTTGCCAGGGCAAGCCTGGCATGGCAGGGGGCTTAAGGGGGCCTGGACCCGCCCACTTCCGCTTTGGGGACCAGCAACAGTTGCCAGGGCAAGCCTGGGCATGGCAGGGGGCTTGAGGGGTCCTGGACCCGCCCACTTCCGCTTTGGGGGCCAGCAACAGTTGCCAGGGCAAGCCTGGGAATGACTGGGGGCTGGAGGGGGCCTGGGCCCGCCCACTTCCGCTTTGGGGGCCAGCAACAGTTGCCAGGGCAAGCCTGGGCATGGCAGGGGGCTTAAGGCGGCCTGGGCCCGCCCACTTCCGCTTTGGGGGCAAGCAACAGTTGCCAGGGCAAGCCTGGGCATGGCAGGGGGCTTAAGCGGGCCTGGACCCGCCACTTCCGCTTTGGGGGCCAGCAACAGTTGTCAGGGCAAGCCTGGGCATGGCAGGGGCTTAAGGGGGCCTGGACCCGCCCACTTCCGCTTTGGGGGCCAGCAACAGTTGCCAGGGCAAGCCTGGGCATGGCAGGCGGCTTAAGGGGGCCTGGACCCGCCCACTTCCGCTTTGGGGGCCAGCAACAGTTGCCAGGGCAAGCCTGGGCATGGCAGGGGGCTTAAGGGGGCCTGGACCCCGCCCACTTCCGCTTTGGGGGCCAGCAACAGTTGCCAGGGCGAGCCTGGGCATGGCAGGGGGCTTAAGGGGGCCTGGACCCGCCCACTTCCGCTTTGGGGGCCAGCAACAGTTGCCAGGGCAAGCCTGGGCATGGCAGGCGGCTTAAGGGGGCCTGGACCCGCCCACTTTCGCTTTGGGGGCCAGCAACAGTTGCCAGGGCAAGCCTGGGCATGGCAGGGGGCTTAAGGGGGCCTGGGCCCGCCCACTTCCGCTTTGGGGGCCAGCAACAGTTGCCAGGGCAAGCCTGGGCATGGCAGGGTGCTTAAGGGGGCCTGGACCAGCCCACTTCCGCTTTGGGGGCCAGCAACAGTTGCCAGGGCAAGCATGGGCATGGCAGGGGGCTTGAGGGGGCCTGGACCCGCCCACTTCTGCTTTGGGGGCCAGCAACAGTTGCCAGGGCAAGCCTGGGAATGGCTGGGGGCTGGAGGGGGCCTGGGCCCGCCCACTTCCGCTTTGGGGGCCAGCAACAGTTGCCAGGGCAAGCCTGTGCATGGCAGGGGGCTGGAGGGGGCCTGGACCCGCCCACTTCCGCTTTGGGGGCCAGCAACAGTTGCCAGGGCAAGCCTGGGCATGGCAGGGGGCTTAAGGGGGCCTGGACCCGCCCACTTCCGCTTTGGGGGCCAGCAACAGTTGCCAGGGCAAGCCTGGGCATGGCAGGGAACTTAAGGGGGCCTGGACCCGCCCACTTCCGCTTTGGGGGCCAGCAACAGTTGCCAGGGCAAGCCTGGGCATGGCAGGGGGCTTAAGGGGGCCTGGACCCGCCCACTTCCGCTTTGGGGGCCAGCAACAGTTGCCAGGGCAAGCCTGGGCATGGCAGGGGGCTTAAGGGGGCCTGGGCCCGCCCACTTCCGCTTTGGGGGCCAGCAACAGTTGTTAGGGCAAGCCTGGGCATGGCAGGGGGTTTAAGGGGGCCTGGACCAGCCCACTTCCGCTTTGGGGGCCAGCAACAGTTGCCAGGGCAAGCATGGGCATGGCAGGGGGCTTGAGGGGGCCTGGACCCACCCACTTCCGCTTTGGGGGCCAACAACAGTTGCCAGGGCAAGCCTGGGAATGGCTGGAGGCTGGAGGGGGACTGGGCCTGCCCACTTCCGCTTTGGGGGCCAGCAACAGTTGCCAGGGCAAGCCTGTGCATGGCAGGGGGCTGGAGGGGGCCTGGACCCGCCCACTTCCGCTTTGGGGGCCAGCAACAGTTGCCAGGGCAAGCCTGGGAATGGCTGGGGGCTAGAGGGGGCCTGGGCCCGCCCACTTCCGCTTTGGGGGCCAGCAACAGTTGCCAGGGCAAGCCTGGGCATGGCAGGGGGCTTAAGGGGGCCTGGGCCCGCCCACTTCCGCTTTGGGGGCCAGCAACAGTTGCCAGGGCAAGCCTGGGCATGGCAGGGGGCTTAAGGGGGCCTGGACCCGCCCACTTCCGCTTTGGGGGCCAGCAACAGTTGCCAGGGCAAGCCTGGGCATGGCAGGGGGCTTGAGGGGGCCTGGACCCACCCACTTCCGCTTTGGGGGCCAACAACAGTTGCCAGGGCAAGCCTGGGAATGGCTGGGGGCTGGAGGGGGCCTGGGCTCGCCCACTTCCGCTTTGGGGGCCAGCAACAGTTGCCAGGGCAAGCCTGGGCATGGCAGGGGGCTTGAGGGGGCCTGGACCCGCCCACTTCCGCTTTGGGGGGCAGCAACAGTTGCCAGGGCAAGCCTGGGCATGGCAGGGGGCTTAAGGGGGCCTGGGCCCGCCCACTTCCGCTTTGGGGGCCAGCAACAGTTGCCAGGGCAAGCCTGGGCATGGCAGGGGGCTTAAGGGGGCCTGGACCCGCCCACTTCCGCTTTGGGGGCCAGCATTAGTTGCCAGGGCAAGCCTGGGCATGGCAGGCGGCTTAAGGGGGCCTGGACCCGCCCACTTTCGCTTTGGGGGCCAGCAACAGTTGCCAGGGCAAGCCTGGGCATGGCAGGGGGCTTAAGGGGGCCTGGGCCCGCCCACTTCCGCTTTGGGGGCCAGCAACAGTTGCCAGGGCAAGCCTGGGCATGGCAGGGTGCTTAAGGGGGCCTGGACCAGCCCACTTCCGCTTTGGGGGCCAGCAACAGTTGCCAGGGCAAGCATGGGCATGGCAGGGGGCTTGAGGGGGCCTGGACCCGCCCACTTCTGCTTTGGGGGCCAGCAACAGTTGCCAGGGCAAGCCTGGGAATGGCTGGGGGCTGGAGGGGGCCTGGGCCCGCCCACTTCCGCTTTGGGGGCCAGCAACAGTTGCCAGGGCAAGCCTGTGCATGGCAGGGGGCTGGAGGGGGCCTGGACCCGCCCACTTCCGCTTTGGGGGCCAGCAACAGTTGCCAGGGCAAGCCTGGGCATGGCAGGGGGCTTAAGGGGGCCTGGACCCGCCCACTTCCGCTTTGGGGGCCAGCAACAGTTGCCAGGGCAAGCCTGGGCATGGCAGGGAACTTAAGGGGGCCTGGACCCGCCCACTTCCGCTTTGGGGGCCAGCAACAGTTGCCAGGGCAAGCCTGGGCATGGCAGGGGGCTTAAGGGGGCCTGGACCCGCCCACTTCCGCTTTGGGGGCCAGCAACAGTTGCCAGGGCAAGCCTGGGCATGGCAGGGGGCTTAAGGGGGCCTGGGCCCGCCCACTTCCGCTTTGGGGGCCAGCAACAGTTGTTAGGGCAAGCCTGGGCATGGCAGGGGGTTTAAGGGGGCCTGGACCAGCCCACTTCCGCTTTGGGGGCCAGCAACAGTTGCCAGGGCAAGCATGGGCATGGCAGGGGGCTTGAGGGGGCCTGGACCCACCCACTTCCGCTTTGGGGGCCAACAACAGTTGCCAGGGCAAGCCTGGGAATGGCTGGAGGCTGGAGGGGGACTGGGCCTGCCCACTTCCGCTTTGGGGGCCAGCAACAGTTGCCAGGGCAAGCCTGTGCATGGCAGGGGGCTGGAGGGGGCCTGGACCCGCCCACTTCCGCTTTGGGGGCCAGCAACAGTTGCCAGGGCAAGCCTGGGAATGGCTGGGGGCTAGAGGGGGCCTGGGCCCGCCCACTTCCGCTTTGGGGGCCAGCAACAGTTGCCAGGGCAAGCCTGGGCATGGCAGGGGGCTTAAGGGGGCCTGGGCCCGCCCACTTCCGCTTTGGGGGCCAGCAACAGTTGCCAGGGCAAGCCTGGGCATGGCAGGGGGCTTAAGGTGGCCTGGACCCGCCCACTTCCGCTTTGGGGGCCAGCAACAGTTGCCAGGGCAAGCCTGGGCATGGCAGGGGGCTTGAGGGGGCCTGGACCCACCCACTTCCGCTTTGGGGGCCAACAACAGTTGCCAGGGCAAGCCTGGGAATGGCTGGGGGCTGGAGGGGGCCTGGGCTCGCCCACTTCCGCTTTGGGGGCCAGCAACAGTTGCCAGGGCAAGCCTGGGCATGGCAGGGGGCTTGAGGGGGCCTGGACCCGCCCACTTCCGCTTTGGGGGGCAGCAACAGTTGCCAGGGCAAGCCTGGGCATGGCAGGGGGCTTAAGGGGGCCTGGACCCGCCCACTTCCGCTTTGGGGGCCAGCATTAGTTGCCAGGGCAAGCCTGGGCATGGCAGGGGGCTTAAGGGGGTCTGGGCCCGCCCACTTCCGCTTTGGGGGCCAGCAACAGTTGCCAGGGCAAGCCTGGGCATGGCAGGGGGCTTAAGGGGGCCTGGACCCGCCCACTTCCGCTTTGGGGGCCAGCAACAGTTGCCAGGGCAAGCCTGGGCATGGCAGGGGGCTTAAGGGGGCCTGGGCCCGCCCACTTCCGCTTTGGGGGCCAGCAACAGTTGCCAGTTCAAGCCTGGGCATGGCAGGGGGCTTAAGGGGGCCTGGACCCGCCCACTTCCGCTTTGGGGGCCAGCAACAGTTGCAAGGGCAAGCCTGGGCATGGCAGGGGGCTTAAGGGGGCCTGGGCCCGCCCACTTCCGCTTTGGGGGCCAGCAACAGTTGCCAGTTCAAGCCTGGGCATGGCAGGGGGCTTAAGGGGGCCTGGACCCGCCCACTTCCGCTTTGGGGGCCAGCAACAGTTGCCAGGGCAAGCCTGGGCATGGCAGGGAACTTAAGGGGGCCTGGACCCGCCCACTTCCGCTTTGGGGGCCAGCAACAGTTGCCAGGGCAAGCCTGGGCATGGCAGGGGGCTTAAGGGGGCCTGGACCCGCCCACTTCCGCTTTGGGGGCCAGCAACAGTTGCCAGGGCAAGCCTGGGCATGGCAGGGGGCTTAAGGGGGCCTGGGCCCGCCCACTTCCGCTTTGGGGGCCAACAACAGTTGCCAGGGCAAGCCTGGGAATGGCTGGGGGCTGGAGGGGGCCTGGGCCCGCCCACTTCCGCTTTGGGGGCCAGCAACAGTTGCCAGGGCAAGCCTGGGCATGGCAGGGGGCTTGAGGGGGCCTGGACCCGCCCACTTCCGCTTTGGGGGCCAGCAACAGTTTCCAGGGCAAGCCTGGGAATGGCTGGGGGCTGGAGGGGGCCTGGGCCCGCCCACTTCCGCTTTGGGGGCCAGCAACAGTTGCCAGGGCAAGCCTGGGCATGGCAGGGGGCTTAAGGGGGCCTGGGCCCGCCCACTTCCGCTTTGGGGGCCAGCAACAGTTGCCAGGGCAAGCCTGGGCATGGCAGGGGGCTTAAGGGGGCCTGGACCCGCCCACTTCCGCTTTGGGGGCCATCAACAGTTGCCAGGGCAAGCCTGGGCATGGCAGGGAACTTAAGGGGGCCTGGACCCGCCCACTTCCGCTTTGGGGGCCAGCAACAGTTGCCAGGGCAAGCCTGGGCATGGCAGGGGGCTTAAGGGGGCCTGGACCCGCCCACTTCCGCTTTGGGGGCCAGCAACAGTTGCCAGGGCAAGCCTGGGCATGGCAGGGGGCTTAAGGGGGCCTGGACCCGCCCACTTCCGCTTTGGGGGCCAGCAACAGTTGCCAGGGCAAGCCTGGGCATGGCAGGGGGCTTGAGGGGGCCTGGACCCACCCACTTCCGCTTTGGGGGCCAACAACAGTTGCCAGGGCAAGCCTGGGAATGGCTGGGGGCTGGAGGGGGCCTGGGCTCGCCCACTTCCGCTTTGGGGGCCAGCAACAGTTGCCAGGGCAAGCCTGGGCATGGCAGGGGGCTTGAGGGGGCCTGGACCCGCCCACTTCCGCTTTGGGGGCCAGCATTAGTTGCCAGGGCAAGCCTGGGCATGGCAGGGGGCTTAAGGGGGTCTGGGCCCGCCCACTTCCGCTTTGGGGGCCAGCAACAGTTGCCAGGGCAAGCCTGGGCATGGCAGGGGGCTTAAGGGGGCCTGGACCCGCCCACTTCCGCTTTGGGGGCCAGCAACAGTTGCCAGGGCAAGCCTGGGCATGGCAGGGGGCTTAAGGGGGCCTGGGCCCGCCCACTTCCGCTTTGGGGGCCAGCAACAGTTGCCAGTTCAAGCCTGGGCATGGCAGGGGGCTTAAGGGGGCCTGGACCCGCCCACTTCCGCTTTGGGGGCCAGCAACAGTTGCAAGGGCAAGCCTGGGCATGGCAGGGGGCTTAAGGGGGCCTGGGCCCGCCCACTTCCGCTTTGGGGGCCAGCAACAGTTGCCAGGGCAAGCCTGGGCATGGCAGGGGGCTTAAGGGGGCCTGGACCCGCCCACTTCCGCTTTGGGGGCCAGCAACAGTTGCCAGGGCAAGCCTGGGCATGGCAGGGAACTTAAGGGGGCCTGGACCCGCCCACTTCCGCTTTGGGGGCCAGCAACAGTTGCCAGGGCAAGCCTGGGCATGGCAGGGGGCTTAAGGGGGCCTGGACCCGCCCACTTCCGCTTTGGGGGCCAGCAACAGTTGCCAGGGCAAGCCTGGGCATGGCAGGGGGCTTAAGGGGGCCTGGGCCCGCCCACTTCCGCTTTGGGGGCCAACAACAGTTGCCAGGGCAAGCCTGGGAATGGCTGGGGGCTGGAGGGGGCCTGGGCCCGCCCACTTCCGCTTTGGGGGCCAGCAACAGTTGCCAGGGCAAGCCTGGGCATGGCAGGGGGCTTGAGGGGGCCTGGACCCGCCCACTTCCGCTTTGGGGGCCAGCAACAGTTTCCAGGGCAAGCCTGGGAATGGCTGGGGGCTGGAGGGGGCCTGGGCCCACCCACTTCCGCTTTGGGGGCCAGCAACAGTTGCCAGGGCAAGCCTGGGCATGGCAGGGGGCTTAAGGGGGCCTGGGCCCGCCCACTTCCGCTTTGGGGGCCAGCAACAGTTGCCAGGGCAAGCCTGGGCATGGCAGGGAACTTAAGGGGGCCTGGACCCGCCCACTTCCGCTTTGGGGGCCAGCAACAGTTGCCAGGGCAAGCCTGGGCATGGCAGGGGGCTTAAGGGGGCCTGGACCCGCCCACTTCCGCTTTGGGGGCCAGCAACAGTTGCCAGGGCAAGCCTGGGCATGGCAGGGGGCTTAAGGGGGCCTGGACCCGCCCACTTCCGCTTTGGGGGCCAGCAACAGTTGCCAGGGCAAGCCTGGGCATGGCAGGGGGCTTAAGGGGGCCTGGGCCCGCCCACTTCCGCTTTGGGGGCCAGCAACAGTTGCCAGGGCAAGCCTGGGCATGGCAGGGGGCCTGGACCAGCCCACTTCCGCTTTGGGGGCCAGCAACAGTTGCCAGGGCAAGCCTGGGAATGGCTGGGGGCTGGAGGGGGCCTGGGCCCGCCCACTTCCGCTTTGGGGGCCAGCAACAGTTGCCAGGGCAAGCCTGTGCATGGCAGGGGGCTGGAGGGGGCCTGGACCCGCCCACTTCCACTTTGGGGGCCAGCAACAGTTGCCAGGGAAAGCCTGGGCATGACAGGGGGCTTAAGGGGGCCTGGACCCGCCCACTTCCGCTTTGGGGGCCAGCAACAGTTGCCAGGGCAAGCCTGGGCATGGCAGGGGGCTTAAGGGGGCCTGGGCCCGCCCACTTCCGCTTTGGGGGCCAGCAACAGTTGCCAGGGCAAGCCTGGGCATGGCAGGGGGCTTAAGGGGGCCTGGACCCGCCCACTTCCGCTTTGGGGGCCAGCATTAGTTGCCAGGGCAAGCCTGGGCATGGCAGGGGGCTTAAGGGGGCCTGGACCCGCCCACTTCCGCTTTGGGGGCCAGCAACAGTTGCCAGGGCAAGCCTGGGCATGGCAGGGGGCTTGAGGGGGCCTGGACCCGCCCACTTCCGCTTTGGGGGCCAGCAACAGTTGCCAGTGCAAGCCTGGGCATGGCAGGGGGCTTAAGGGGGCCTGGACCCGCCCACTTCCGCTTTGGGGGCCAGCAACAGTTGCCAGGGCAAGCCTGGGCATGGCAGGGGGCTTATGGGGGCCTGGACCCGCCCACTTCCGCTTTGGGGGCCAGCAACAGTTGCCAGGGCAAGCCTGGGCATGGCAGTGGGCTTAAGGGGGCCTGGACCCGCCCACTTCCGCTTTGGGGGCCAGCAACAGTTGCCAGGGCAAGCCTGGGCATGGCAGGGGGCTTGAGGGGGCCTGGACCCACCCACTTCCGCTTTGGGGGCCAACAACAGTTGCCAGGGCAAGCCTGGGAATGGCTGGGGGCTGGAGGGGGCCTGGGCCCGCCCACTTCCGCTTTGGGGGCCAGCAACAGTTGCCAGGGCAAGCCTGGGCATGGCAGGGGGCTTGAGGGGGCCTGGACCCGCCCACTTCCGCTTTGGGGGCCAGCAACAGTTGCCAGGGCAAGCCTGGGAATGGCTGGGGGCTGGAGGGGGCCTGGGCCCGCCCACTTCCGCTTTGGGGGCCAGCAACAGTTGCCAGGGCAAGCCTGGGCATGGCAGGGGGCTTGAGGGGGCCTGGACCCACCCACTTCCGCTTTGGGGGCCAACAACAGTTGCCAGGGCAAGCCTGGGAATGGCTGGGGGCTTAAGCGGGCCTGGACCCGCCCACTTCCGCTTTGGGGGCCAGCAACAGTTGCCAGGGCAAGCCTGGGCATGGCAGGGGGCTTAAGGGGGCCTGGACCCGCCCACTTCCGCTTTGGGGGCCAGCAACAGTTGCCAGGGCAAGCCTGGGCATGGCAGGGGGCTTAAGCGGGCCTGGACCCGCCCACTTCCGCTTTGGGGGCCAGCAACAGTTGCCAGGGCAAGCCTGGGCATGGCAGGGGGCTTAAGGGGGCCTAAGCCCACCCACTTCCGCTTTGGGGGCCAGCAACAGTTGCCAGTTCAAGCCTGGGCATGGCAGGGGGCTTAAGAGGGCCTGGACCCGCCCACTTCCGCTTTGGGGGCCAGCAACAGTTGCCAGGGCAAGCCTGGGCATGGCAGGGGGCTTAAGCGGGCCTGGACCCGCCCACTTCCGCTTTGGGGGCCAGCAACAGTTGCCAGGGCAAGCCTGGGCATGGCAGGGGGCTTAAGGGGGCCTGGACCCGCCCACTTCCGCTTTGGGGGCCAGCAACAGTTGCCAGGGCAAGCCTGGGCATGGCAGGGGGCTTAAGCGGGCCTGGACCCGCCCACTTCCGCTTTGGGGGCCAGCAACAGTTGCCAGGGCAAGCCTGGGCATGGCAGGGAACTTAAGGGGGCCTGGACCCGCCTACTTCCGCTTTGGGGGCCAGCAACAGTTGCCAGGGCAAGCCTGGGCATGGCAGGGGGCTTAAGGGGGCCTGGACCGGCCCACTTCCGCTTTGGGGGCCAGCAACAGTTGCCAGGGCAAGCCTGGGCATGGCAGGGGGCTTAAGGGGGCCTGGGCCCGCCCACTTCCGCTTTGGGGGCCAGCAACAGTTGCCAGGGCAAGCCTGGGCATGGCAGGGGGCTTAAGGGGGCCTGGACCAGCCCACTTCCGCTTTGGGGGCCAGCAACAGTTGCCAGGGCAAGCCTGGGAATGGCTGGGGGCTTGAGGGGGCCTGGACCCACCCACTTCCGCTTTGGGGGCCAACAACAGTTGCCAGGGCAAGCCTGGGCATGGCTGGGGGCTGGAGGGGGCCTGGGCCCGCCCACTTCCGCTTTGGGGGCCAGCAACAGTTGCCAGGGCAAGCCTGGGCATGGCAGGGGGCTTGAGGGGGCCTGGACCCACCCACTTCCGCTTTGGGGGCCAACAACAGTTGCCAGGGCAAGCCTGGGAATGGCTGGGGGCTGGAGGGGGCCTGGGCCCGCCCACTTCCGCTTTGGGGGCCAGCAACAGTTGCCAGGGCAAGCCTGTGCATGGCAGGGGGCTGGAGGGGGCCTGGACCCGCCCACTTCCGCTTTGGGGGCCAGCAACAGTTGCCAGGGAAAGCCTGGGCATGACAGGGGGCTTAAGGGGGCCTGGACCCGCCCACTTCCGCTTTGGGGGCCAGCAACAGTTGCCAGGGCAAGCCTGGGCATGGCAGGGGGCTTAAGGGGGCCTGGGCCCGCCCACTTCCGCTTTGGGGGCCAGCAACAGTTGCCAGGGCAAGCCTGGGCATGGCAGGGAACTTAAGGGGGCCTGGACCCGCCTACTTCCGCTTTGGGGGCCAGCAACAGTTGCCAGGGCAAGCCTGGGCATGGCAGGGGGCTTAAGGGGGCCTGGACCCGCCCACTTCCGCTTTGGGGGCCAGCAACAGTTGCCAGGGCAAGCCTGGGCATGGCAGGGGGCTTAAGGGGGCCTGGGCCCGCCCACTTCCGCTTTGGGGGCCAGCAACAGTTGCCAGGGCAAGCCTGGGCATGGCAGGGGGCTTAAGGGGGCCTGGACCAGCCCACTTCCGCTTTGGGGGCCAGCAACAGTTGCCAGGGCAAGCCTGGGCATGGCAGGGGGCTTGAGGGGGCCTGGACCCACCCACTTCCGCTTTGGGGGCCAACAACAGTTGCCAGGGCAAGCCTGGGCATGGCTGGGGGCTGGAGGGGGCCTGGGCCCGCCCACTTCCGCTTTGGGGGCCAGCAACAGTTGCCAGGGCAAGCCTGGTCATGGCAGGGGGCTTGAGGGGGCCTGGACCCACCCACTTCCGCTTTGGGGGCCAGCAACAGTTGCCAGGGCAAGCCTGGGCATGGCAGGGGGCTTAAGGGGGCCTGGGCCCGCCCACTTCCGCTTTGGGGGCCAGCAACAGTTGCCAGGGCAAGCCTGGGCATGGCAGGGGGCTTAAGGGGGCCTGGACCCGCCCACTTCCGCTTTGGGGGCCAGCAACAGTTGCCAGGGCAAGCCTGGGCATGGCAGGGAACTTAAGGGGGCCTGGACCCGCCCACTTCCGCTTTGGGGGCCAGCAACAGTTGCCAGGGCAAGCCTGGGCATGGCAGGGGGCTTAAGGGGGCCTGGACCCGCCCACTTCCGCTTTGGGGGCCAGCAACAGTTGCCAGGGCAAGCCTGGGCATGGCAGGGGGCTTAAGGGGGCCTGGACCCGCCCACTTCCGCTTTGGGGGCCAGCAACAGTTGCCAGGGCAAGCCTGGGCATGGCAGGGGGCTTAAGGGGGCCTGGGCCCGCCCACTTCCGCTTTGGGGGCCAGCAACAGTTGCCAGGGCAAGCCTGGGCATGGCAGGGGGCCTGGACCAGCCCACTTCCGCTTTGGGGGCCAGCAACAGTTGCCAGGGCAAGCATGGGCATGGCAGGGGGCTTGAGGGGGCCTGGACCCGCCCACTTCCGCTTTGGGGGCCAGCAACAGTTGCCAGGGCAAGCCTGGGAATGGCTGGGGGCTGGAGGGGGCCTGGGCCCGCCCACTTCCGCTTTGGGGGCCAGCAACAGTTGCCAGGGCAAGCCTGTGCATGGCAGGGGGCTGGAGGGGGCCTGGACCCGCCCACTTCCGCTTTGGGGGCCAGCAACAGTTGCCAGGGAAAGCCTGGGCATGACAGGGGGCTTAAGGGGGCCTGGACCCGCCCACTTCCGCTTTGGGGGCCAGCAACAGTTGCCAGGGCAAGCCTGGGCATGGCAGGGGGCTTAAGGGGGCCTGGGCCCGCCCACTTCCGCTTTGGGGGCCAGCAACAGTTGCCAGGGCAAGCCTGGGCATGGCAGGGGGCTTAAGGGGGCCTGGACCCGCCCACTTCCGCTTTGGGGGCCAGCATTAGTTGCCAAGGCAAGCCTGGGCATGGCAGGGGGCTTAAGGGGGCCTGGACCCGCCCACTTCCGCTTTGGGGGCCAGCAACAGTTGCCAGGGCAAGCCTGGGCATGGCAGGGGGCTTGAGGGGGCCTGGACCCGCCCACTTCCGCTTTGGGGGCCAGCAACAGTTGCCAGGGCAAGCCTGGGCATGGCAGGGGGCTTATGGGGGCCTGGACCCGCCCACTTCCGCTTTGGGGGCCAGCAACAGTTGCCAGGGCAAGCCTGGGCATGGCAGTGGGCTTAAGGGGGCCTGGACTGGCCCACTTCCGCTTTGGGGGCCAGCAACAGTTGCCAGGGCAAGCCTGGGCATGGCAGGGGGCTTGAGGGGGCCTGGACCCACCCACTTCCGCTTTGGGGGCCAACAACAGTTGCCAGGGCAAGCCTGGGAATGGCTGGGGGCTGGAGGGGGCCTGGGCCCGCCCACTTCCGCTTTGGGGGCCAGCAACAGTTGCCAGGGCAAGCCTGGGCATGGCAGGGGGCTTGAGGGGGCCTGGACCCGCCCACTTCCGCTTTGGGGGCCAGCAACAGTTGCCAGGGCAAGCCTGGGAATGGCTGGGGGCTGGAGGGGGCCTGGGCCCGCCCACTTCCGCTTTGGGGGCCAGCAACAGTTGCCAGGGCAAGCCTGGGCATGGCAGGGGGCTTGAGGGGGCCTGGACCCACCCACTTCCGCTTTGGGGGCCAACAACAGTTGCCAGGGCAAGCCTGGGAATGGCTGGGGGCTGGAGGGGGCCTGGGCCCGCCCACTTCCGCTTTGGGGGCCAGCAACAGTTGCCAGTTCAAGCCTGGGCATGGCAGGGGGCTTAAGGGGGCCTGGACCCGCCTACTTCCGCTTTGGGGGCCAGCAACAGTTGCCAGGGCAAGCCTGGGCATGGCAGGGGGCTTAAGGGGGCCTGGGCCCGCCCACTTCCGCTTTGGGGGCCGGCAACAGTTGCCAGGGCAAGCCTGGGCATGGCAGGGGGCCTGGACCCGCCCACTTCCGCTTTGGGGGCCAGCAACAGTTGCCAGGGCAAGCCTGGGCATGGCAGGGAACTTAAGGGGGCCTGGACCCGCCCACTTCCGCTTTGGGGGCCAGCAACAGTTGCCAGGGCAAGCCTGGGCATGGCAGGGGGCTTAAGGGGGCCTGGACCAGCCCACTTCCGCTTTGGGGGCCAGCAACAGTTGCCAGGGCAAGCCTGGGCATGGCAGGGGGCTTAAGGGGGCCTGGGCCCGCCCACTTCCGCTTTGGGGGCCAGCAACAGTTGCCAGGGCAAGCCTGGGCATGGCAGGGGGCTTATGGGGGCCTGGACCAGCCCACTTCCGCTTTGGGGGCCAGCAACAGTTGCCAGGGCAAGCCTGGGCATGGCAGGGGGCTTGAGGGGGCCTGGACCCACCCACTTCCGCTTTGGGGGCCAACAACAGTTGCCAAGGCAAGCCTGGGAATGGCTGCCGGCTGGAGGGGGCCTGGGCCCGCCCACTTCCGCTTTGGGGGCCAGCAACAGTTGCCAGGGCAAGCCTGGGCATGGCAGGGGGCTTGAGGGGGCCTGGACCCACCCACTTCCGCTTTGGGGGCCAACAACAGTTGCCAGGGCAAGCCTGGGAATGGCTGGGGGCTGGAGGGGGCCTGGGCCCGCCCACTTCCGCTTTGGGGGCCAGCAACAGTTGCCAGGGCAAGCCTGGGCATGGCAGGGGGCTTTAAGGGGGCCTGGACCCGCCCACTTCCGCTTTGGGGGCCAGCAACAGTTGCCAGGGCAAGCCTGGGCATGGCAGGGGGCTTAAGGGGGCCTGGACCCGCCCACTTCCGCTTTGGGGGCCAGCAACAGTTGCCAGGGCAAGCCTGGGCATGGCAGGGGGCTTAAGGGGGCCTGGGCCCGCCCACTTCCGCTTTGGGGGCCAGCAACAGTTGCCAGGGCAAGCCTGGGCATGGCAGGGGGCTTAAGGGGGCCTGGACCCGCCCACTTCTGCTTTGGGGGCCAGCAACAGTTGCCAGGGCAAGCCTGGGCATGACAGGGGGCTTAATGGGGCCTGGACCCGCCCACTTCCGCTTTGGGGGCCAGCAACAGTTGCCAGGGCAAGCCTGGGCATGGCCGGGGATGCTTAAGGGGGCCTGGACCCGCCCACTTCCGCTTTGGGGGCCAGCAACAGTTGCCAGGGCAAGCCTGGGCATGGCAGGGGGCTTAAGGGGGCCTGGGCCCGCCCACTTCCGCTTTGGGGGCCAGCAACAGTTGCCAGGGCAAGCCTGGGCATGGCAGGGGGCTTAAGGGGGCCTGGACTAGCCCACTTCCGCTTTGGGGGCCAGCAACAGTTGCCAGGGCAAGCATGGGCATGGCAGGGGGCTTAAGGGGGCCTGGACCCGCCCACTTCCGCTTTGGGGGCCAGCAACAGTTGCCAGGGCAAGCCTGGGAATGGCTGGGGGCTGGAGGGGGCCTGGGCCCGCCCACTTCCGCTTTGGGGGCCAGCAACAGTTGCCAGGGCAAGCCTGTGCATGGCAGGGGGCTGGAGGGGGCCTGGACCCGCCCACTTCCGCTTTGGGGGCCAGCAACAGTTGCCAGGGCAAGCCTGTGCATGGCAGGGGGCTGGAGGGGGCCTGGACCCGCCCACTTCCGCTTTGGGGGCCAGCAACAGTTGCCAGGGCAAGCCTGGGCATGGCAGGGAACTTAAGGGGGCCTGGACCCGCCGACTTCCGCTTTGGGGGCCAGCAACAGTTGCCAGGGCAAGCCTGGGCATGGCAGGGGGCTTAAGGGGGCCTGGACCCGCCCACTTCCGCTTTGGGGGCCAGCAACAGTTGCCAGGGCAAGCCTGGGCATGGCAGGGGGCTTAAGGGGGCCTGGGCCCGCCCACTTCCGCTTTGGGGGCCAGCAACAGTTGCCAGGGCAAGCCTGGGCATGGCAGGGGGCTTAAGGGGGCCTGGACCAGCCCACTTCCGCTTTGGGGGCCAGCAACAGTTGCCAGGGCAAGCATGGGCATGGCAGGGGGCTTGAGGGGGCCTGGACCCGCCCACTTTCGCTTTGGGGGCCAGCAACAGTTGCCAGGGCAAGCCTGGGAATGGCTGGGGGCTGGAGGGGGCCTGGGCCCGCCCACTTCCGCTTTGGGGGCCAGCAACAGTTGCCAGGGCAAGCCTGTGCATGGCAGGGGGCTGGAGGGGGCCTGGACCCGCCCACTTCCGCTTTGGGGGCCAGCAACAGTTGCCAGGGCAAGCCTGGGCATGGCAGGGAACTTAAGGGGGCCTGGACCAGCCCACTTCCGCTTTGGGGGCCAGCAACAGTTGCCAGGGCAAGCATGGGCATGGCAGGGGGCTTGAGGGGGCCTGGACCCGCCCACTTTCGCTTTGGGGGCCAGCAACAGTTGCCAGGGCAAGCCTGGGAATGGCTGGGGGCTGGAGGGGGCCTGGGCCCGCCCACTTCCGCTTTGGGGGCCAGCAACAGTTGCCAGGGCAAGCCTGTGCATGGCAGGGGGCTGGAGGGGGCCTGGACCCGCCCACTTCCGCTTTGGGGGCCAGCAACAGTTGCCAGGGTAAGCCTGGGCATGGCAGGGGGCTTAAGGGGGCCTGGACCCGCCCACTTCCGCTTTGGGGGCCAGCAACAGTTGCCAGGGCAAGCCTGGGCATGGCAGGGGGCTTGAGGGGGCCTGGACCCGCCCACTTCCGCTTTGGGGGCCAGCAACAGTTGCCAGTGCAAGCCTGGGCATGGCAGGGGGCTTAAGGGGGCCTGGACCCGCCCACTTCCGCTTTGGGGGCCAGCAACAGTTGCCAGGGCAAGCCTGGGCATGGCAGGGGGCTTATGGGGCCTGGACCCGCCCACTTCCGCTTTGGGGGCCAGCAACAGTTGCCAGGGCAAGCCTGGGCATGACAGTGGGCTTAAGGGGGCCTGGACCCGCCCACTTCTGCTTTGGGGGCCAGCAACAGTTGCCAGGGCAAGCCTGGGCATGGCAGGGGGCTTGAGGGGGCCTGGACCCGCCCACTTCCGCTTTGGGGGCCAACAACAGTTGCCAGGGCAAGCCTGGGAATGGCTGGGGGCTGGAGGGGGCCTGGGCCCGCCCACTTCCGCTTTGGGGGCCAGCAACAGTTGCCAGGGACAGCCTGGGCATGGCAGGGGGCTTGAGGGGGCCTGGACCCGCCCACTTCCGCTTTGGGGGCCAGCAACAGTTGCCAGGGCAAGCCTGGGAATGGCTGGGGGCTGGAGGGGGCCTGGGCCCGCCCACTTCCGCTTTGGGGGCCAGCAACAGTTGCTAGGGCAAGCCTGGGAATGGCTGGGGGCTGGAGGGGGCCTGGGCCCGCCCACTTCCGCTTTGGGGGCCAGCAACAGTTGCCAGGGCAAGCTGGGCATGGCAGGGGGCTTGAGGGGGCCTGGACCCGCCCACTTCCGCTTTGGGGACCAGCAACAGTTGCCAGGGCAAGCCTGGGCATGGCAGGGGGCTTAAGGGGGCCTGGGCCCACCCACTTCCGCTTTGGGGGCCAGCAACAGTTGCCAGTTCAAGCCTGGGCATGGTAGGGGGCTTAAGAGGGCCTGGACCCGCCCACTTCCGCTTTGGGGGCCAGCAACAGTTGCCAGGGCAAGCCTGGGCATGGCAGGGGGGCTTAAGCGGGCCTGGACCCGCCCACTTCCGCTTTGGGGGCCAGCAACAGTTGCCAGGGCAAGCCTGGGCATGGCAGGGGGCTTAAGGGGGCCTGGACCAGCCCACTTCCGCTTTGGGGGCCAGCAACAGTTGCCAGGGCAAGCCTGGGCATGGCAGGGGGCTTAAGGGGGCCTGGACCCGCCCACTTCCGCTTTGGGGGCCAGCAACAGTTGCCAGGGCAAGCCTGGGCATGGCAGGGGGCTTAAGGGGGCCTGGACCAGCCCACTTCCGCTTTGGGGGCCAGCAACAGTTGCCAGGGCAAGCCTGGGCATGGCAGGGGGCTTGAGGGGGCCTGGACCCACCCACTTCCGCTTTGGGGGCCAACAACAGTTGCCAAGGCAAGCCTGGGAATGGCTGGGGGCTGGAGGGGGCCTGGGCCCACCCACTTCCGCTTTGGGGGCCAGCAACAGTTGCTAGGGCAAGCCTGGGAATGGCTGGGGGCTGGAGGGGGCCTGGGCCCGCCCACTTCCGCTTTGGGGGCCAGCAACAGTTGCCAGGGCAAGCCTGGGCATGGCAGGGGGCTTAAGGGGGCCTGGGCCCGCCCACTTCCGCTTTGGGGGCCAGCAACAGTTGCCAGGGCAAGCCTGGGCATGGCAGGGGGCCTGGACCAGCCCACTTCCGCTTTGGGGGCCAGCAACAGTTGCCAGGGCAAGCATGGGCATGGCAGGGGGCTTGAGGGGGCCTGGACCCGCCCACTTCCGCTTTGGGGGCCAGCAACAGTTGCCAGGGCAAGCCTGGGAATGGCTGGGGGCTGGAGGGGGCCTGGGCCCGCCCACTTCCGCTTTGGGGGCCAGCAACAGTTGCCAGGGCAAGCCTGTGCATGGCAGGGGGCTGGAGGGGGCCTGGACCCGCCCACTTCCGCTTTGGGGGCCAGCAACAGTTGCCAGGGAAAGCCTGGGCATGACAGGGGCTTAAGGGGGCCTGGACCCGCCCACTTCCGCTTTGGGGGCCAGCAACAGTTGCCAGGGCAAGCCTGGGCATGGCAGGGGGCTTAAGGGGGCCTGGGCCCGCCCACTTCCGCTTTGGGGGCCAGCAACAGTTGCCAGGGCAAGCCTGGGCATGGCAGGGGGCTTAAGGGGGCCTGGACCCGCCCACTTCCGCTTTGGGGGCCAGCATTAGTTGCCAAGGCAAGCCTGGGCATGGCAGGGGGCTTAAGGGGGCCTGGACCCGCCCACTTCCGCTTTGGGGGCCAGCAACAGTTGCCAGGGCAAGCCTGGGCATGGCAGGGGGCTTGAGGGGGCCTGGACCCGCCCACTTCCGCTTTGGGGGCCAGCAACAGTTGCCAGTGCAAGCCTGGGCATGGCAGGGGGCTTAAGGGGGCCTGGACCCGCCCACTTCCGCTTTGGGGGCCAGCAACAGTTGCCAGGGCAAGCCTGGGCATGGCAGGGGGCTTATGGGGCCTGGACCCGCCCACTTCCGCTTTGGGGGCCAGCAACAGTTGCCAGGGCAAGCCTGGGCATGGCAGTGGGCTTAAGGGGGCCTGGACCCGCCCACTTCCGCTTTGGGGGCCAGCAACAGTTGCCAGGGCAAGCCTGGGCATGGCAGGGGGCTTGAGGGGGCCTGGACCCACCCACTTCCGCTTTGGGGGCCAACAACAGTTGCCAGGGCAAGCCTGGGAATGGCTGGGGGCTGGAGGGGGCCTGGGCCCGCCCACTTCCGCTTTGGGGGCCAGCAACAGTTGCCAGGGCAAGCCTGGGCATGGCAGGGGGCTTGAGGGGGCCTGGACCGGCCCACTTCCGCTTTGGGGGCCAGCAACAGTTGCCAGGGCAAGCCTGGGAATGGCTGGGGGCTGGAGGGGGCCTGGGCCCGCCCACTTCCGCTTTGGGGGCCAGCAACAGTTGCCAGGGCAAGCCTGGGCATGGCAGGGGGCTTGAGGGGGCCTGGACCCACCCACTTCCGCTTTGGGGGCCAACAACAGTTGCCAGGGCAAGCCTGGGAATGGCTGGGGGCTGGAGGGGGCCTGGGCCCGCCCACTTCCGCTTTGGGGGCCAGCAACAGCTGCCAGGGCAAGCCTGGGCATGGCAGGGGGCTTAAGGGGGCCTGGACCCGCCCACTTCCGCTTTGGGGGCCAGCAACAGTTGCCAGGGCAAGCCTGGGCATGGCAGGGGGCTTAAGGGGGCCTGGGCCCGCCCACTTCCGCTTTGGGGGCCAGCAACAGTTGCCAGTTCAAGCCTGGGCATGGCAGGGGGCTCAAGGGGGCCTGGACCCGCCCACTTCCGCTTTGGGGGCCAGCAACAGTTGCCAGGGCAAGCCTGGGCATGGCAGGGGGCTTAAGGGGGCCTGGGCCCGCCCACTTCCGCTTTGGGGGCCGGCAACAGTTGCCAGGGCAAGCCTGGGCATGGCAGGGGGCCTGGACCCGCCCACTTCCGCTTTGGGGGCCAGCAACAGTTGCCAGGGCAAGCCTGGGCATGGCAGGGAACTTAAGGGGGCCTGGACCCGCCCACTTCCGCTTTGGGGGCCAGCAACAGTTGCCAGGGCAAGCCTGGGCATGGCAGGGGGTTTAAGGGGGCCTGGACCAGCCCACTTCCGCTTTGGGGGCCAGCAACAGTTGCCAGGGCAAGCCTGGGCATGGCAGGGGGCTTAAGGGGGCCTGGGCCCGCCCACTTCCGCTTTGGGGGCCAGCAACAGTTGCCAGGGCAAGCCTGGGCATGGCAGGGGGCTTAAGGGGGCCTGGACCAGCCCACTTCCGCTTTGGGGGCCAGCAACAGTTGCCAGGGCAAGCCTGGGCATGGCAGGGGGCTTGAGGGGGCCTGGACCCACCCATTTCCGCTTTGGGGGCCAACAACAGTTGCCAAGGCAAGCCTGGGAATGGCTGGGGGCTGGAGGGGGCCTGGGCCCGCCCACTTCCGCTTTGGGGGCCAGCAACAGTTGCCAGGGCAAGCCTGGGCATGGCAGGGGGCTTTAATGGGGCCTGGACCCGCCCACTTCCGCTTTGGGGGCCAGCAACAGTTGCCAGGGCAAGCCTGGGCATGGCAGGGGGCTTAAGGGGGCCTGGACCAGCCCACTTCCGCTTTGGGGGCCAGCAACAGTTGCCAGGGCAAGCCTGGGCATGGCAGGGGGCTTAAGGGGGCCTGGACCCGCCCACTTCCGCTTTGGGGGCCAGCAACAGTTGCCAGGGCAAGCCTGGGCATGGCAGGGGGCTTAAGGGGGCCTGGGCCCGCCCACTTCCGCTTTGGGGGCCAGCAACAGTTGCCAGGGCAAGCCTGGGCATGGCAGGGGGCTTAAGGGGGCCTGGACCCGCCCACTTCTGCTTTGGGGGCCAGCAACAGTTGCCAGGGCAAGCCTGGGCATGACAGGGGGCTTAAGGAGGCCTGGACCCGCCCACTTCCGCTTTGGGGGCCAGCAACAGTTGCCAGGGCAAGCCTGGGCATGGCAGGGGGCTTAAGGGGGCCTGGGCCCGCCCACTTCCGCTTTGGGGGCCAGCAACAGTTGCCAGGGCAAGCCTGGGAATGGCTGGGGGCTGGAGGGGGCCTGGGCCCGCCCACTTCCGCTTTGGGGGCCAGCAACAGTTGCCAGGGCAAGCCTGGGCATGGCAGGGGGCTTGAGGGGGCCTGGACCCACCCACTTCCGCTTTGGGGGCCAACAACAGTTGCCAGGGCAAGCCTGGGAATGGCTGGGTGCTGGAGGGGGCCTGGGCCCGCCCACTTCCGCTTTGGGGGCCAGCAACAGTTGCCAGGGCAAGCCTGGGCATGGCAGGGGGCTTAAGGGGGCCTGGACCCGCCCACTTCCGCTTTGGGGGCCCAGCAACAGTTGCCAGGGCAAGCCTGGGCATGGCAGGGGGCTTAAGGGGGCCTGGGCCCGCCCACTTCCGCTTTGGGGGCCAGCAACAGTTGCCAGGGCAAGCCTGGGCATGGCAGGGGGCTTAAGGGGGCCTGGACCCGCCCACTTCTGCTTTGGGGGCCAGCAACAGTTGCCAGGGCAAGCCTGGGCATGACAGGGGGCTTAAGGGGGCCTGGACCCGCCCACTTCCGCTTTGGGGGCCAGCAACAGTTGCCAGGGCAAGCCTGGGCATGGCAGGGGGCTTAAGGGGGCCTGGGCCCGCCCACTTCCGCTTTGGGGGCCAGCAACAGTTGCCAGGGCAAGCCTGGGAATGGCTGGGGGCTGGAGGGGGCCTGGGCCCGCCCACTTCCGCTTTGGGGGCCAGCAACAGTTGCCAGGGCAAGCCTGGGCATGGCAGGGGGCTTGAGGGGGCCTGGACCCACCCACTTCCGCTTTGGGGGCCAGCAACAGTTGCCAGGGCAAGCCTGGGAATGGCTGGGGGCTGGAGGGGGCCTGGGCCCGCCCACTTCCGCTTTGGGGGCCAGCAACAGTTGCCAGGGCAAGCCTGGGCATGGCAGGGGGCTTAAGGGGGCCTGGGCCCGCCCACTTCCGCTTTGGGGGCCAGCAACAGTTGCCAGGGCAAGCCTGGGCATGGCAGGGGGCTTAAGGGGGCCTGGACCCGCCCACTTCCGCTTTGGGGGCCAGCAACAGTTGCCAGGGCAAGCCTGGGCATGGCAGGGAACTTAAGGGGGCCTGGACCCGCCCACTTCCGCTTTGGGGGCCAGCAACAGTTGCCAGGGCAAGCCTGGGCATGGCCGGGGATGCTTAAGGGGGCCTGGACCCGCCCACTTCCGCTTTGGGGGCCAGCAACAGTTGCCAGGGCAAGCCTGGGCATGGCAGGGGGCTTAAGGGGGCCTGGGCCCGCCCACTTCCGCTTTGGGGGCCAGCAACAGTTGCCAGGGCAAGCCTGGGCATGGCAGGGGGCTTAAGGGGGCCTGGACCAGCCCACTTCCGCTTTGGGGGCCAGCAACAGTTGCCAGGGCAAGCATGGGCATGGCAGGGGGCTTGAGGGGGCCTGGACCCGCCCACTTCCGCTTTGGGGGCCAGCAACAGTTGCCAGGGCAAGCCTGGGAATGGCTGGGGGCTGGAGGGGGCCTGGGCCCGCCCACTTCCGCTTTGGGGGCCAGCAACAGTTGCCAGGGCAAGCCTGTGCATGGCAGGGGGCTGGAGGGGGCCTGGACCCGCCCACTTCCGCTTTGGGGGCCAGCAACAGTTGCCAGGGCAAGCCTGGGCATGGCAGGGAACTTAAGGGGGCCTGGACCCGCCCACTTCCGCTTTGGGGGCCAGCAACAGTTGCCAGGGCAAGCCTGGGCATGGCAGGGGGCTTAAGGGGGCCTGGACCCGCCCACTTCCGCTTTGGGGGCCAGCAACAGTTGCCAGGGCAAGCCTGGGCATGGCAGGGGGCTTGAGGGGGCCTGGACCCGCCCACTTCCGCTTTGGGGGCCAACAACAGTTGCCAGGGCAAGCCTGGGAATGGCTGGGGGCTGGAGGGGGCCTGGGCCCGCCCACTTCCGCTTTGGGGGCCAGCAACAGTTGCCAGGGACAGCCTGGGCATGGCAGGGGGCTTGAGGGGGCCTGGACCCGCCCACTTCCGCTTTGGGGGCCAGCAACAGTTGCCAGGGCAAGCCTGGGAATGGCTGGGGGCTGGAGGGGGCCTGGGCCCGCCCACTTCCGCTTTGGGGGCCAGCAACAGTTGCTAGGGCAAGCCTGGGAATGGCTGGGGGCTGGAGGGGGCCTGGGCCCGCCCACTTCCGCTTTGGGGGCCAGCAACAGTTGCCAGGGCAAGCCTGGGCATGGCAGGGGGCTTGAGGGGGCCTGGACCCGCCCACTTCCGCTTTGGGGACCAGCAACAGTTGCCAGGGCAAGCCTGGGCATGGCAGGGGGCTTAAGGGGGCCTGGGCCCACCCACTTCCGCTTTGGGGGCCAGCATCAGTTGCCAGTTCAAGCCTGGGCATGGTAGGGGGCTTAAGAGGGCCTGGACCCGCCCACTTCCGCTTTGGGGGCCAGCAACAGTTGCCAGGGCAAGCCTGGGCATGGAAGGGGGCTTAAGCGGGCCTGGACCCGCCCACTTCCGCTTTGGGGGCCAGCAACAGTTGCCAGGGCAAGCCTGGGCATGGCAGGGGGCTTAAGGGGGCCTGGACCAGCCCACTTCCGCTTTGGGGGCCAGCAACAGTTGCCAGGGCAAGCCTGGGCATGGCAGGGGGCTTAAGGGGGCCTGGGCCCGCCCCACTTCCGCTTTGGGGGCCAGCAACAGTTGCCAGGGCAAGCCTGGGCATGGCAGGGGGCTTAAGGGGGCCTGGAATCGCCCACTTCCGCTTTGGGGGCCAGCAACAGATGCCAGGGCAAGCCTGGGCATGACAGGGGCTTAAGGGGGCCTGGACCCGCCCACTTCCGCTTTGGGGGCCAGCAACAGTTGCCAGGGCAAGCCTGGGCATGGCAGGGGGCTTAAGGGGGCCTGGGCCCGCCCACTTCCGCTTTGGGGGCCAGCAACAGTTGCCAGGGCAAGCCTGGGCATGGCAGGGGGCTTAAGGGGGCCTGGACCCGCCACTTCCGCTTTGGGGGCCAGCATTAGTTGCAAGGGCAAGCCTGGGCATGGCAGGTGGCTTAAGGGGCCTGGACCCGCCCACTTCCGCTTTGGGGGCCAGCAACAGTTGCCAGGGCAAGCCTGGGCATGGCAGGGGGCTTGAGGGGGCCTGGACCCGCCCACTTCCGCTTTGGGGGCCAGCAACAGTTGCCAGGGCAAGCCTGGGCATGGCAGGGGGCTTAAGGGGGCCTGGCCCCGCCCACTTCCGCTTTGGGGACCAGCAACAGTTGCCAGGGCAAGCCTGGGCATGGCAGGGGGCTTATGGGGGCCTGGACCCGCCCACTTCCGCTTTGGGGGCCAGCAACAGTTGCCAGGGCAAGCCTGGGCATGGCAGGGGGCTTGAGGGGTCCTGGACCCGCCCACTTCCGCTTTGGGGGCCAACAACAGTTGTCAGGGCAAGCCTGGGAATGGCTGGGGGCTGGAGGGGGCCTGGGCCCGCCCACTTCCGCTTTGGGGGCCAGCAACAGTTGCCAGGGACAGCCTGGGCATGGCAGGGGGCTTGAGGGGGCCTGGACCCGCCCACTTCCGCTTTGGGGGCCAGCAACAGTTGCCAGGGCAAGCCTGGGAATGGCTGGGGGCTGGAGGGGGCCTGGGCCCGCCCCACTTCCGCTTTGGGGGCCAGCAACAGTTGCCAGGGCAAGCCTGGGAATGGCTGGGGGCTGGAGGGGGCCTGGGCCCGCCCACTTCCGCTTTGGGGGCCAGCAACAGTTGCCAGGGCAAGCCTGGGAATGGCTGGGGCTGGAGGGGCCTGGGCCCGCCCACTTCCGCTTTGGGGGCCAGCAACAGTTGCCAGGGCAAGCCTGGGCATGGCAGGGGGCTTGAGGGGGCCTGGACCCGCCCACTTCCGCTTTGGGGACCAGCAACAGTTGCCAGGGCAAGCCTGGGCATGGCAGGGGGCTTAAGGGGGCCTGGGCCCACCCACTTCCGCTTTGGGGGCCAGCAACAGTTGCCAGTTCAAGCCTGGGCATGGCAGGGGGCTTAAGAGGGCCTGGACCCGCCCACTTCCGTTTTGGGGGCCAGCAACAGTTGCCAGGGCAAGCCTGGGCATGGCAGGGGGCTTAAGCGGGCCTGGACCCGCCCACTTCTGCTTTGGGGGCCAGCAACAGTTGCCAGGGCAAGCCTGGGCATGGCAGGGGGCTTGAGGGGGCCTGGACCCACCCACTTCCGGTTTGGGGGCCAACAACAGTTGCCAGGGCAAGCCTGGGAATGGCTGGGGGCTGGAGGGGGCCTGGGCCCGCCCACTTCCGCTTTGGGGGCCAGCAACAGTTGCCAGGGCAAGCCTGGGCATGGCAGGGGGGCTTGAGGGGGCCTGGACCCGCCCACTTCCGCTTTGGGGGCCAGCAACAGTTGCCAGGGCAAGCCTGGGCATGGCAGGGGCTTAAGGGGGCCTGGGCCCGCCCACTTCCGCTTTGGGGGCCAGCAACAGTTGCCAGGGCAAGCCTGGGCATGGCAGGGGGCTTAAGGGGGCCTGGGCCCTTCCCACTTCCGCTTTAGGGGCCAGCAACAGCTGGCCAGGGCAAGCCTGGGCATGGCAGGGGGCTTAAGGGGGGCCTGGGCCCGCCCACTTCCGATTTGGGGGCCAGCAACAGTTGCCAGGGCAAGCTTGGGCATGGCAGGGGCTTAAGGGGGCCTGGGCCCGCCCACTTCTGCTTTGGGGGCCAGCATCAGTTGCCAGGGCAAGCCTGGGCATGGCAGGGGACTTAAGGTGGCCTGGGCCCACCCACTTCCGCTTTGGGGGCCAGCAACAGCTGCCAGGGCAAGCCTGGGCATGGCAGGGGGCTTAAGGGGGCTTGGGCCCTCCCACTTCCGCTTTGGGGGCCAGCAACAGCTGCCAGGGCAAGCCTGGGCATGGCAGGGGGCTTAAGGGGGCCTGGGCCCTTCCCACTTCCGCTTTAGGGGCCAGCAACAGCTGCCAGGGCAAGCCTGGGCATGGCAGGGGGCTTAAGGGGGCCTGGGCCCGCCCACTTCCGCTTTGGGGGCCAGCAACAGTTGCCAGGGCAAGCTTGGGCATGTCAGGGGCTTAAGGGGACCTGGGCCCGCCCACTTCTGCTTTGGGGCCAGCATCAGTTGCCAGGGCAAGCCTGGGCATGGCAGGGGACTTAAGGTGGCCTGGGGCCCACCCACTTCCGCTTTGGGGGCCAGCAACAGCTGCCAGGGCAAGCCTGGGCATGGCAGGGGGCTTAAGGGGGCCTGGGCCCTTCCCACTTCCGCTTTAGGGGCCAGCAACAGCTGCCAGGGCAAGCCTGGGCATGGCAGGGGGCTTAAGGGGGCCTGGGCCCGCCCACTTCCGCTTTGGGGGCCAGCAACAGCTGCCAGGGCAAGCCTGGATATGGCAGGGGGCTTAAGAGGGCCTGGGCCCGCCCACTTCCGCTTTGGGGGCCAGCAACAGTTGCCAGGGCAAGCCTGGGCATGGCAGGGGGCTTAGGGGGGCCTGGGCCCGCCCACTTCCGCTTTGGGGGCCAGCATCAGTTGCCAGGGCAAGCCTGGGCATGGCAGGGGACTTAAGGTGGCCTGGGCCCGCCCACTTCCGCTTTGGGGGCCAGCAACAGCTGCCAGGGCAAGCCTGGGCATA